>NC_066335.1:565109-774144 GCF_022539315.1 Serinus canaria | reverse complement strand
TGCTGGGGCACCCCAAAAAACCCCCCCGGGGTGTTTTTGCTGCCCGCTGTCCTGCGAGGAAGAAGGGAAGCAGGGCTGGGCAGGGCAGTACTCACCGCGGAGGCGAGAGCTCCTTTCCTCTGGGACCGAGCCCGGAGCGCCGTGGGTATAAATACCGGCGAGCCCGAGGAACCTCAGAGGCGGATCCGCTCTAAACAAAGACCCTAAATAGGCTCAGTGATGGTGTGTTGGCCATATGGCCTTATAAGGTGTTTTATTTCATTAAATTGACCTTGGGCCGGTGGTAGGACCCGGCGCTGTTAATTATTGTAGGAAAATGTATGGTAGGGATGCTTGGGAGCATCAGCCCCGTCGGGAGTGCGTTCCTTTTATGCTGCGCTCCGATAAACAAGTGAGACACAAGTCCTTATAAGCGACGGGCTGGGAAAAAGGAGGTGGAGGCGCCTCCAGGTCCTGGGGAGCGCTGGAGGAACCCCGCGGGGTGGGGGCGGCTGTGGGGGCTCCGCCGCGGGGACACCCCGGAGCCGGGACGGACCCGGCGGGGCTGAGCTGCCGGAGCCGCCCCGGCTCCTCCCGGCCTCGCTTCCCCCCCGGCGCTCCTGGGATGCCTCTCCCCGTGGTTTTCTCTCTCCGCCCCCATTTTTGGGCTTTTGCTGCCCCAAATCTTCGGCCTGAGCCCGGCCAGGGGTTGTGGGTCCAAGTCCCGAGCCCGCACCGAGGGTGAGCCTGGTTCTGATCCCCCCCAGGGGATTCTGGAGGGGGGCTCGGCTCAGATCCCCCCCAGGGGACACGGTGGGAGCTGTCCCCGTGCCCGGACACAGCCCGGGGGGGCCGGGGCCACCCCCAGCCCTGGCCCCTGGCCCTGGCCGAGGCCAACCAGAGGCTCCCGAACTCCCGGCTGCCTTTTTAAGGACAACGGGCCCTCACCAGGGAGCACCCGGGGGAGGCAGCAGAGATGGCCCCGAGTCACCCCCCGAGCCAGGGAGGGCTCCAGGGAAACTGAGGCACGGCAGGCCCAGGCTGATCCCCGGGGCAGGGACATCCCAGCACTGGAGCAGTGACCAGGAGCTGTGGGTGCCACCACAGGCAAGGGACACAAAGGATCTGGTGTCCCCCATGGTTCCAGAGGGAGGGAATGGGCTCTGGGCTGTCACCCCCCCCAGACCAGGACAGTGTCCCCAGCACTGCCAGCCCATGCACAGCCCCAGTGTCCCCAGGGATGGCTCTGCCAGGTCCCTTTCCCTGTGAAGCAGCTCACAGGGGCTGGATGTGTCCCCTGGCCCTGCCCCTGGTGTCCCCCACGCCCCCAGCCCTGGGGTCCTGCTGTCACCTCACAGCCAGCCCGGCTGGGTCCCTGCCAAACGTGAGGTGACCGAGGGCAGAGACTGCCATAAAAGACGTGCCAAAAAACCCTTTAAAATGAAAAATTCCCCAAACCCAGCAGAGTGGAGGAGCAGAGGGGTGACAGAGGCAGCAGCTGGAGAGCCCCGTGTGCAGGGAACCGGGGGCAGGATCCCATCCCATTCCCGAGCCCTGCGCCGCTCCCAGCCCCCCGAGCACCCCCAGACTCATCCCTCCGGCTGGGGCCGGTCCAGCTCCGGGGCATCCCCGAGCATCCCTGCCCGGCCGGGGCTGCAGCGGGCCCGGCGGCAGCGCAGCCCCGAGCGGAGCCAGGCGCAGCCTAAAAAGGAAAGGTTTGGCCCCCGCAGCCAATCCAGCGGCCGGCGGGCCCGGGATGCTCGCAGGAACGCCAGGCATCCCCCGGCACGGCAGAGGGACCAGCCCGGCCCGGCCGCTGCCTCCCCAGAGCCCCGGTGCCGGCACCGCCCTCGGGGGATGATCGCGCCCGGAACCTCCGGGGGTGCTGCTGGGGACGGGCAGAGGCGAGAAAAGAGAGATCTGGACGCGCTCCCGCTGCTGAGGTGGAGATAAGCATCGCTCATCGCTCCCTGCCTGCGGGATCCCCCCAGAACACTCAATCACTCCTGAGCCTGGCTTATCTCCGGGCTGAGCTCCTCCCAAATCCAGCCCAAGTTTGGGAGGTTTTAAGGTGTGACAGTCACATCTGGCACAGCTGGAGAGGCAGGCTGGGCAGCAGTGCCTGGATATTGACATTCACTGACACACGAAGTGAGGATTTGGGGAGCTGGGGTGAGAAATGGGAGGAAAAAGGAGAGCTCAGGGAGCAGGGCTGGGAGGGAGGGGGCAGCAGACCCTGACCTGAGGAACTCCCTGCTCCAAGGAACGTGGGAAATTCCCTGGGAAGGTTTACCAGCCACTGGGACAACACAGAAATGGTGATGTGCCACCAGCTCCTCTCCTGGAGCCAGCTGACACCTGGGATGTGGAGCTGGGATAAATCCCCAGGGATCTGAAGGAATTGCTGCCCTGCAAGATGGGATTTGGGGGACACGCACTCGGTGCTCGGGGGAGCCCTCGGGGTGAGGAGCTGCGGGATGAGCCCCACGGAGGCTGCACCCCCTCCCGAGCAGGGCTTCAATTAATTAGGGCTGAAAAGGAGTTCCCGGAGGTGCCCTAAAGGGCCCCCCTCTCCCCCCAGCCCCGGGCCAGCCTGCTCCCAACAGGGGCTGGGGAAAAGCTGGAGCAGCACTGACACGCAAAGGGGCGAGCCCAAAGGAAAGGATCCCCCGGGGCAGACCCCGCCCCACCCAGAGCTCCGGAACAGCAGGAGAAAATCCCTCCGGATAATCCCATCCATGTGTGCCAGACACAAAGGGGATGTTTGCGTGCCAGCTGGGAGGGCAGCTCCAGCCCCTTCCCCTCGTGCCCACCACGCCACCCTGCTGGGGACCAGCAGCACACCTGGCACAGCTGCCTGGCACCGTGGAATGCTGCTGCTGCTGCGAAAAGCTGGGCTTGGCACCCGACTAAAGCACCTCCAGGAGGGTCCTCACAAGGGCTGAGCTCGGCTTGGGCAAGGCCAGCCTACCTGGGCCAGGCTTAGTGCTGCTCTGGGGTGGGCACAGACCAGCAGGCACAGGGAGCTGGGAGCAGGGAAGTGCCCAAAGCCGCTGGAATCCCATCCTGGAGTGGGACTGGGGTGGCCAGAGCCGCTGGAATCCCATCCTGGAGTGGGATTGGGGTGGCCAGAGCCGCTGGAATCCCATCCTGGAGTGGGATTGGGGTGGCCAGAGCTGCTGGAATCCCATCCTGGAGTAGGATTGGGGTGGCCAGAGCTGCTGGAATCCCATCCTGGAGTGGGATTGGGGTGGCCAGAGCTGCTGGAATCCCATCCTGGAGTGGGATTGGGGTGGCCAGAGCTGCTGGAATCCCATCCTGGAGTGGGATTGGGGTGGCCAAAGCTGCTGGAATCCCATCCTGGAGTGGGATTGGGGTGGCCAAAGCTCCTGGAATCCCATCCTGGAGTGGTGGTGGCAGCCAGACCGAGCTCCTCCATGGTAACACCAGGCCAGGAAAGGGATGAGTGCCCAGACATGCCTAAACACTGCTGGGGTGCAAAGCAGGGCCACATCCAGGGATTTCCAGCCCAGAAATGCTGACAGAGGGATCCCAAAGGATCCCTTGGGCCCTCTTCCCTCCCCAGGCAGACACACGAGTACCAACAAGCAGCACTGAGCTGTGTGGGGCTCAGAAGGCTCAGCAAGGTTTGGGTTTGAGCCATGGCCAAGGTTTACCTGCCCCTGGAAGCTGTGCTGAGCCCCAGCAGCCCAGCAGGAGGGACACAACGGGGCAGGGGTTGAAGTGGGCAAGCCCCAAAAGCACCTGAGGAGGTTTCCACACCTCAGGGCTGCAGCAAGTCACAAAGAACCTCCCCAGGAGGCCGTGGAGTAGAGTTAAACAACTGCTTTAGTGTTGGCTTCTGTCTCTGAGCTCCCAGCTGGCCTCTCCCCACCCCTGGAGCCCCAGGCCAGGCACTGAGGTTCCAGGGGCTCCCAAGGAGGGCAGGGATGTGGCTGCACCATGGGAAGGAGGGAGGGAGGGATCACTGCTTGGTACAAATCTGCTACAGGAGAGGAAACAGTCCCTGGGCCTAAGGGGAGGTGGGTGGCTCCTGAGAGGGGACAAGGCAAGAGGCTCATCGGAGATCCAGCACCACCACGTCCCTCTCCACTACTGACACGTGGCTGCAGGTCTGCAAGAGAGCACAACAGGGGACAGGGGTCAATCAGATGTTCCCACAGCTCAGCTGAGTCTCCTCCACCTCCTGACACAACCTGTGCTGTCCCAGGACAGGCTGGGATCCAGTTTGTGGATCACCCCAACTGCTGGCCCTGCCTGGTGCCCCACAGGGATCATGGCAGGCCCCAGACACAAATCCCCCCACCCCAAACAGCCCTGGGCTGCTGCCAGGCCCTGCTCCTGCAGCCAGCAGCTCTGCAGAGCCTCGGGAGGCTCCTGCACCTCCTCTCTGGGGACTGGAGAGCAGCCCCTGCCAGGCTGAGCCTCCCAGCACCTCAGGGTGGATTTAGCCCCAGCAGAGAGTCCAGCAGAGCCCCCCCTCCCCAGGGCACTCACTGTGAACAGAGGGGGGTCTTTGGGGTGTGGGTGGAAGCCCTGCTGCCGGCAGGATGAGATCTCCTCCAGGCCATGCTCCGTCAGCCTGAAGAACCCTGTCCTGCAGCAAGGAACAGCAGCTCTGCAGCTGCAGCCTCTGCAGGCCCAGCCCTCCCCCGGGCACTCAGGGGCTGCTCACCCCCAGCAGGAGCAGAGATGGAGCCTGAGGGACACCCCAGATCCTGGGAACCTCCTGTCAGGGGTGGGCAAGCCCTGCCCGGACACAGCCTGGGGAACAGCTCACAGGAGCTGTCCAGTCCCACAGGTGACATCCCATCCCTTCCCATCCCAATCCATCCCATCCCTTTCCATCCCATCCCATCCCATCCCATCCCATGGATCCCAGCCCACACTCCTGGCATCCAGAGTCACTCCTGGCATCCACATTCACTCCTGGCACCCCACACTCCCTCCTGGAGCCCCACACTCACCCCCGGAGCCCCACACCCCCTCCTGGCACCCCACACCCCCTCCTGGCCCCTCACATTCACCCCTGGCACCCCACACCCCCTCCTGGAGCCCCACACTCACCCCTGGCACCCCACACCCCCTCCTGGCACCCCACAGCCTCCCCTGGCCCCCCAGAGCCCCTCCTGGCACCCCTGAGCCCTCCCTGGCCCCCCAGACTCACTCCTGGCCCCCAGAGCCCCCCTGGCCCCCAGAGCCCCCCCTGGCCCCCCAGACTCACCCCTGCCCCCCCAGAGCCCCCCTGGCCCCCCAGACTCACTCCTGGTACTTGGGGGAGCACACGATGGCGATGGACTCCGGCAGCATCATCTGGTAGGAGCAGTGGGTGTGCAGGTCCACGCTGGACAGGAAGGCTGTCTGGGTGGGGTGGGTCTGCACAGGGACAGGGACAGGGACAGCTCTGAGAGGCTGGGACAGCCCTGGAGCAGCAGCACCTCCTTGCCCAAGGCCTCAGGCAGCTGCTGCTTTCCAGAGATTGCTCAGCTTTGCTTGGCAGGGATCCCAGTGCCAAGGGCTCCGTGGGGACAGCGGGAGGAGCTGGCACAGCTGGCACAGCTCACTGCAGGGCTGCCCGGGGACACGGCCTGGCACAGGTGTCCCTCCAGCAGAGCAGCTTGGGGTGTCCCCACAGAGCCACCAGAGCTGGCTCTCAGCTGGAGGAAAGGTGAGCTCCACGTCTGAGATGCCACTTCCAGAGAACCCCGGAATGGGTTGGGTTGGGGGGAGCTCAGAGCCCACCCAGTGCCACCCCTGCCATGGCAGGGACACCTCCCACTGCCCCAGGGGGCTCCAGCCTGGCCTGGGACACTGCCAGGGATCCAGGGGCAGCCACAGCTGCTCTGGGCACCTGTGCCAGGGCTCCCCACCCTCACAGGGCAGAGTTCCCTCCCAGTGTCTCATCCAAACCTCTCCTCCTTCCCTTTCAAAGGACTCGATGCTTTAGGAAGGAACCCAGAATTACCCAGGCCTGGATTTCCCACCAGAGGAGAAACCCAAGCAGAGGCTGCTGCCCACCCCTCTCCCTGCCATCTCCTGCTCCAGCAGCCCTTCCCCTGGGGGTGGAGGCCAGGGAGAGCCAGGGGAAGGAGACTCACGTGGATCCAGCCCAGGGTGACGAGGCCCTGCTGGTCCTGGATGACAAAGAGCTCCTCCTCGCTCTCGGTGGTGCACGAGTCGGGGCCCCCCAGCTGCTTGGGGACAATCACGTGGGTGATGGTGAACTCGTTCCTCATCTGCAAGGCAGGGCCACCACGGGCAGCTGTGAGCCCCAGGTCACAGCCCCGGGTGTGAGGGACCTTCCTGAGCCTTGGGACAGCCCCATGGATGGGGGTTTTCACTTTGAGTTGGGTCTTATGAGCTCTGAGAGGATTATTGCACCTGAGATAGCTCAGCCACCCTGAACGACATCAGATCAGCAGGAGGGGTTCTCAGGTAGTGTTGGAAACAGAAAAAGGTTTAATAAAAGGCAAAATAACAAAGCTCTTACAGGAGAAAAACTGAGCTAAGGGCAGGAGGTTCTTGCTCCTGCTGAAACACCCCACAAAAGGGGATTATTTCCTTTGGTCTCTTCCTTTTCTAGTGAATTACCCAGGCCAGACCTGTTGGGCAGCCCCAAGTTTAAAGTGAAGACTCAAAGGTCTCAGGAGGTGCCTTTTTACCAAATTGAGGAGAAAAACTTCTGGGCTTTTGGCCTTTTGAAGGAGACAAAGAATAATTTGGGCACATTCCTGCATCCACCACCCATCTGCAGGGGCAGCTCCAAGGAGTTCCAGGATTTTTTCACAGGAGTTCCAGGATTTTTTTCAAAGGAGTTCCAGGATTTTTTTCAAAGGAGTTCCAGGATTTTTTTCCTGTTTGATTCTCCCTGCTGTGCAGAGCACCCCCAGGAGCTCAGAGAAGCCCTGGACACCCCCCAGCCCCAGCTCTGCACTCCAAAGGGGACGGTGCCTCATCCCCAAAGCGTCCCCAGAGCCTGGAAGCAGCTGGGCTGCAGGGAACTGCTACATCAAACAATTTCATTCCAAAGCAAACTTCTGGGAGTGGCTCGGGACAGATGGGCTGGAGCTGCCAACAAAACCTGGGCACGCAAAGTCTGGGGGGGGGACAGAGTCCTGTCAGCCTGAGGGCCACCAGCTGGGACACCAAAGGACAAGGAATGCCACCAGGAATGCCCCCAGTGGGACACAAGGAGCTGAATGAGGACTCAGGGTGGGGAAAGCCTAACCCAAAAATGAGGAAAGGGAGAGGCACACCAACCCCACTGAAGAATCCAGGACAAAAACCAGGCTCCTTGAGCCACTTCCAAGGCTGTGGCACCATGACAAGCAGTCCCTTGTGCCACTTGAGGGGTCCCCAGGGGGGCTGTGTCCTTACCAGCTTCCCACAGAGGATCCCACAGGTCTCCACGCCCCGCACCGTGTTGGCATCAGCCAGCTGCAGGAACTTGTGGCACAGCTCCCTGGGGACAATGACCTGGCGGAGGACATCCACTCCTGCACCTGGGGGAGCAGGGAGCACAGTGAGCACGGGCAGGGAAGGTCCCTCAGGGCAGGATCTCAAGGGGGGACACGGGGAACATCCACCTGGGAAGATAAAGTCACCTTCCAGGGGTGGGCTCAGGGAATTGTGGCACTGTGACACCTGCACCACCTCTCTCAGAGCAGGGAAAGGGAGATGGAGAGGGGAAGGATCCTCTGGCAGGGGGTCAAAAGGAGGGGTTTGTTACTAGAAATGAACCCACACACCCTCAGGAAATGTTATTTACAGCAGGACGTGTCACTGGGCAAGACTCAGCTCAGTGGACGTGTCTGAATCAGCATTTTGGAACCACATTTGGTGGGATTTGGTCAGGAGGAGGATTCAGCCAGGAGCTGAACCCCAATCTCCTGCAAGCTTTAGGATCGAGGAGAGGCAGACAGGCTGCAGACCCTGGAGGAGCAGGGAGGACAGCACCCAGTGACCCAGCAGAGCACAGCCCCACGATCAGGAAATTCCAAGGGCTTCCCAGAGAAGCTGGCTGTGTCTGGCTGAGCCCAGCAGGGAGAAGGGCTGCTCCAGGAGGTACTAACTGTTCTCTGTGCTCCCCAAAGCACTGGGCTTCAAAGATCTGTCCACAGCAGGAGGTTTGGATGGCACAGTCCCCGCTGCTGGACTTGCTGGGTGAACTGGAGAGACTGGAACCTTTGGGATTAAATCTGTCGGGGGCTTCTCCACGCCAGGGATGAGGGGTCCATCCACAGCCTCTGGCTCTGGCTTCCCAAACTCCTGCACTATCCTCAGGCGCTCCTTCTCCAGCTCCTGCTGCCGGATCATCTCCTCAAAGGCCTGGAACTGCTCCTGCTCTGCCTGCTGCTGCTTCATCAGGGCCACCCGGGTCTTCTCCTCCTCCAGCTGCTGCTGCAAAGCCAGAGCATGTGCAAATTACTCCTCCTCCTCCTCCTGCTGCAAGAGGAACACGCCCTGGGACAGCAGCAGAGAGAGGGGGACCCCAGCCCAGGGCAGGCCCCCAGCCACTCCCAGGTTATTCCTAGAGGACACCAGCAAACAGCATTTTCTGCAAGGAAACTTCAGCTTGCAGGGCACAGATCCAGAGCCAGCTGCACCAAGGGCAGGAAAACCACTGCTTTGCCCTCCCTCTTCCATGGAATTACAGCCCCAGGTTGAGTTCCCTCTATGCTCTGAAGTCCAGAGCCAAACTGACTGCTTTGCCCACATAGATCTGGAATTGTGGTGGAATTACAACCCCTACACCCTCCCCCTTTTTAAATTGAATTTCTGCTTCTAATTTTTCATCCCGTGGTGCTTTCCTCTCGTGGGGCAGAGCGAGCACACCAAGCACAGAGCCCCAGCTCAGGCTGGCTGGGCATGCACGGGGAGCAGAGCCAGGGCCACCACCTCTGCCAGAGCCACCTGCAGGGACATTGGGGCCACCCAGACTGGACATTCCCAGCACCCAGGGAGCCCTGTGAGGCTGAGGGGCTCCGGGGGAGCACAGCCTGCAGCCTGCTGTCACTCACCTCCTGCTCCTTGTACTTAGCATAGTCCTGGGCGTACCTCTTTAGCAGCTCCTCCTTGAGCTCTTCGGCTTTGGGAAAGGCTACTTCCTTCAGTTGCTGGGGGAGGAAACTCAGCATCAGCCTGGGGCAGCCCCAAGGCAAGGAAAAATGAAACCTGAGCAGCTGAAGAGTCCAAAATGCACCACCAAAATCACTGAGCAAGAGCTTGGGCAGTGCTGTCCTTTCCTCTTCTGGTCAGCGCTGAGCAGAGGGGCTGCAGCTTCTGGAGGCTGGGAGGAATCTCCAAGGATTCCCTTGGAGGAAAGAAAACCACCAGCCACCACTCATGGTCTTTGAGAAGCAGGGAGTTGAACAGGGAAGGAAGGACACCCCAATGGACACCACAGCCAGCCCAGTGCAAGTGCAACAGGGTGAGAACCTCCCAAAGTGGAACTCTGCAATGGCTTAGGTCACAGAGTCCAACCATTCCCCCAGCTCTCCACCACTAATCCATGTCCCCAGGTGTCTTGGAACACTTCCAGGGATGGTGCAAGCTGGTGCCAGGACTGGACAATGCTTTTGGGGAAGAAATTTTCCCAATATCCAACTGAAGCCTGCCCTAGTGCCAGCTGGGGCCGTTTCCCCTTATCCTGTCCCTGTTCCCTGGGAGCAGAGCCTGACCCTCCTCCTCCTCCTCCTGTCAGGGAGTTGTGCAGAGCCAGAAGGACCCTCCTGATCCCCCTTTTCTCCCTCTGAGCCCCTTTCCAGCCCCTTCCCCATCTCTGGACACGCTCCAGCCCCTCAATGGATTTCTTGGAGTGAGGGGCCAGAACTGAACTCCCGAGGGCTCAGCACTGCCTGGCCAAGCCAAGGCTGCTCCCATTCCTGTGGCTCCCTGATCCCAGAGGCAGGGAAGGCCCAGGCTGAGGGCCCCCCACGCTCCCCCTGCAGCCCTGCTGCTGTCCCCACTTACTTTGACCGTCTCCCTCTTCTCGGGGATGACGGCGGTTTTGTAATCGCGGTGCTGCGGCAGCTTCTCGATGAAGAGCCTGGAAAAGGGACACAGCTGCAGCTCAGGACACTCAGGGGACCTCCATCCATCCCACAGCAGCCCCTGGAGCTCTGCATGGCACTCAGATCCCACCCCATCCCAAGGGAACCCTCTCAGGTTCTCCTTGCACCTGGCTCTGGAGGTGACCCTGGGGACAAACGCTTTTCTTTGGGAGGGAACCATCAATGACCTGCTCTGAGGCACCAAGGGCACGGTGGTGACTCAGGGAGGTGCCCGGGCAGCTGCCCACACCTGGCAGCATCCTGGCATTCCACCCCAGCTGACTCAGAGCTCCCTGTCCTTCTGCAAGGAGGGACAGGAGTGTGAGCAGGAAGGGAAATCAGCTCAGGCCTGGCCAGGGAGAACCTGCAGGGGAGCAAAAAGCAAGTTCCCAACAGCCCCAGCTGCTGCTGCTGCAGGAGCCTTTGCAGCCTGAGCTCCCCAGGTATTCCAGGCAGGAGGGAGAATTCTGGGCTGGCTCTGGGGAGGGAAATCAAGACTGAGCTCAGCACCCTCCCACTCAGCTTCTCCTGCCCCAGGGTGATGCCAGCCCTGCCCAGGGACACTTCCAGGGATCCAGGGGCTCCCTGCTCTTCTCCCAGGGAAGAATTTCATTCTAACATCCAATCTAAAGCTCTGCTCTTCCCCAGTGTTCCCCTGGGAAAAGGGGGGAAAAGCAGGGGAAAAAGGCTGGGAGGGGGGAAAGGAAAAAGGAAAAAAGAGAAAAAGGAAAAAAGGAAAAAAGAGAAAAAGGGAACAGACAGTGCCACAGAGAGCAGAACAAACCAACCAAGCAAAGCCAAGCAGGAAAAACTCAGGAGTCACAGAAACCCTGCCAAAACTCCGTGTGTGCAGCAAACCAACCCAGCTGCTCCGAGCCCTCCAGGACTTTGTGCCCCTCTGGATGCTCCTGGTGAGGATGCAGGACAGGCAGAGCCAGGGCACAGCTGGAGCCCTGCAGAGGCCCTGGCTGCCCCCCAGCAGCCCCAAGGCCAGCGAGGTGCCACTCCCAGCTGGGGGTGTGAAGTGGGTCACGGTGCCGAGGAGACACAACAAGGCCCCGAGCCCTGGCAGCAGCTCAGGATCCAATGGAAGGGATTAATTAGGCAGGATTAAGAGCAGATGCTGGATGGAAAAACCAGCAGAGACAGCTGGGTTTCCACAAGTCAGGAAGCAGGGAAAGACGTGGGCAGGAGGAGGAGAGGAGGGCTCAGGCAGGCAGAGGAAAACCCCGGGGCAGAGGAAGGGCTGGAACAGCTCCTGGCTCCTCTGGACAGCCCTGCTGGGGCCTGGCAGCACCAAAGCCTCCCACAGCCAGCAGCTCTGGGCTGCTGCAAACCCCTCGAGCCCAGCAGAGCAGCAGCTGCAGAGCAGCCAGAGCCAGGACTATTTTTAAGCCCAGCTCTGGCACCCAGGCCAAGCCGGTGGCTCCCGAGGCCTTCGTGACACCCCCACAGTCCCTGGAGCTGATCCAAGCAAACTGAGGAGCCCCAGAATTACAGAAAAGTTGTGCCTTGCTCCTTTTTTCCTTCTTATTTGGCTCAAAGTTGTGTCCTATTTCTTTTCTCCTTCTTACTGGGCTTTACCCACCAACCCAGTGCTCCTGCTTGGAACCCTTCTGGATCAAGGCAGGAGAAGCTGCTCAGGACCACAGGCAAGGAAAGACTTGCAAGGTGACAAGACACAGGTTAAAAATCCTGGAGATAATTCCAGAATCCTGGAATGGCTGGGATGGGAAGGGAAGGGACCTCAGAGCCCACCCAGTGCCACCCCTACCATGGCAGGGACACCTCCCACTGTCCCAGGGCTCCAGCCTGGCCTTGGGCACTGCCAGGGATCCAGGGGCAGCCACAGCTGCTCTGGGAATTCCATCCCAGCCCCTCCTCACCCTCACAGGGAGGAATTCCTTCCCAAAATTCCATCTTTGGGCAGCCCAGGGCAGGAGCTCACACTGGTCAGGGCTGCAGAAATCCCAGCAGGGCAGGGTTCTCCCAATATTCCCTCCATTCCATCCCTGCCCTCTGGCAGTTTAAAACCATCCCCGCTTGGCCTCTCCCCACCCTCTGCCTGTGTAAAAACCTCTCTCCTTCCTTTTCAGAACCCCTCTTTGGGCAGCAGAAGGGACCCTCAGGTCTCCCCAGAGCCCTTTTCTTCTCCAGGCTGAACACCCCCAGCTCCCCCACTGCCAGGGAAGGGACAGCCCTGCAGAAATCCCACCAGGACAAGGTTTTCCCTGGCAGAAATGATTTCCCTGGTGGAAAAGGTTTCCAGCCAGGCTGGAAATGCCAGCAGAATCATTTGAAAGCAGCTGGGGACAGGAGCCAGCACCTCTGGCTGCTGCAATGACCCAGCCTGCAGCTCATTTGTTTAGTTAAAACGTTTCTCCTCCGGCCCCAGCTGCCTGAGGGGCCTGGAACCCTTCCCAAAGCTTTGCTGGGAACCTTTCCCAAAGGTTTTACACTCCCCAGCTCCCTGAGCAGCCTCCTGGCCTCGCCACCATGCCCATAAAAGCTCAGGAAGGGCGAGGCAGGGTGCAAAGCTAATCAGAGAAAAATGTGTTGGGTTTGAGGGGCAGCAGCCCTGCCCAGGGGGGCAGGCAGGGAAAATGCCCACGGAGATGCCAGCCCTGTCTGGGGAGAGTGGGCACGGCACAGAGCACAGCAGGGCAAAGCAGGAGGGGCAGATTTAGGGGAAAACCGACAGGAACAGGACACTGCAGTGCTGGCATCAGGGATTTTATCCTTTTAAACACCCACAGCTGCGTTTGAGGGGGCAGGGAGTCCCTCCACAGCACAGAGTCCTTCCTTTGGGACCAGGGACCCTTTGAGGATTTATTTCTTTTACACCTTTTAATTTTACTTAGTTTTACACCTCAGCAGCAGAGCACCCCAAAGCCCTGAGGAGCAGATCTCTGAGGAGCAGATCCCTGAGGGGCAGAGCACCCCAAACCCCTGAGGGGCAGATCCCACACCCAGGGGGCTCTCCCACCTCCCCAGACCCTCACAGTCACCCCAAAACCCTGAGGAGCAGCAGAGCACCCCAAATCCCTGAGGGACAGATCCCATGAGGGGCAGAGCACCCCAAACCCCTGAGGAGCAGATCCTCGAGGGGCAGATCCCCTGAGGAGATCCCCTGAAGGGCAGATCCCCGAGGAGCAGATCCCTGAGGGATAGATCCCTGAGGAGCAGATCCCCTGAGGGATAGATCCCATGAGGAGCAGAGCACCCCAAACCCCTGAGGAGCAGATCCCTGGGGAGCAGATCCCCGAGGGGCAGACCCTCTGAGATCCCTGAGGGACAGATCCCATGACGAGCAGAGCACCCCAAACCCCTGAGGAGCAGATCCCCGAGGGGCAGAGCACCCCAAACCCCCGAGGAGTTGCCATGGAGGGGCAGATTCCATGAGGAGCAGATCCCCTGAGGAGCAGATCCCTGGGGAGCAGATCCCCCGAGGGGCAGAGCACCCCAAACCCCCGAGGAGCAGACCCCGAGCCCGCCGTGGCCGTCCCTTACGTGATGTACTTGTGGTAGAGGATGAAGGCGTGCTCCAGGTTGCCCTCCTGGCAGTAGACGGTGGCCATGCGCAGCATCTCGACGCCCGAGCGGAAGTAGCGGCGCGGGGGCACGTCCTGGCTGACCTGCACGCTGCTGCCCGCCCGCACCAGCCGCCGCACGCGCTCCTCGGGGGCCAGGCTGGCACTGCCCACCGTGCCGCCCGGCATGGCCGCGCTGCGCTGGGGCTGCGGGGACAGCGGGGCAGGATGAGGGAACTGCGGGATCGGGGAATCGGGGGATCACAGGGATCAGGGAAATGGGGGATCGGGGAATTGGGGATCAGGGAATCACAGAAATCAGGGAATTGGGGAATCACAGGGATCGGGGAATTGGGGATCGGGGAATTGGGGAATCACAGGGATCGGGGAATTGGGGATCAGGGAACTGGGGATCGGGGAATTGGGGGATCACAGGGAACAGGGAAATGGGGGATCGGGGAATTGGGGGATCAGGGAACTGGGGATCGGGGAATCGGGGGATCACAGAAATCAGGGAATCGGGGGATCACAGAGATCAGGGAATCGGGGGATCACAGAGATCAGGGAATTGGGGATCAGGGAATCGGGAGATCAGGGAATCACAGAAATCAGGGAATCGGGGGATCACAGAAATCAGGGAATTGGGGGATCAGGGAATCACAGAAATCAGGGAATCGGGGAATCACAGAAATCAGGGAATCGGGGAATCACAGAAATCAGGGAATCGGGGGATCAGGGAATCACAGAAATCAGGGAATCGGGGAATTGGTGAACTGGGGAAATAGGGGAATCACTGAATCACTGAATCACAGAAATCGGGGAATCACAGAAATCAGGGAATTGGGGAATCACAGAAATCAGGGAATCGGGAATCACAGAAATCAGGGAATGGGGAATTGGGGGATCACAGAAAAGCCTGTGTCACAGAAATCAGGGAATCATGAATCATGGAACCAGGGAAATCAGGGAATCACAGAAATAACTGGATCAGAGAATCCCTGGATCACAGAATCAGGGAATCGGGGGATCAGGGAATTGGGGAATCACAGAAATCAGGGAATCACAGAAATCAGTGGATCAGGCAATCAGGGAATTGGAGAATCGTGAATCATGGAATCAGGGAAATCATGGATTCGCAGAAATCACTGGATCAGGGAATTGGGGAATCACTGAATCACAAAAATCACTGAATCTGGGAATCAGGGAAATCACTGGGTCAGGGAATCATGAATCACAGAACCGTGGAAATCAGGGAATCAAGAGAATCACAGGATCCTCCCAGACCCATCCTGACCCAACAGGCTCCATCCAGATCCACTCTGATCCAACAGGTTCTTCGCAAATCCATCAGGATCCTCCCACACCCATCCTGACCCAACAGGCTCCTCCCAAATCCATCAGGATCCTCCCAGACCCATCCTGACCCAACAGGATCCTCCCAGATCCTCTCCCCACAAGGGGCAAAGGGAGCCCCAAAACGAATCCCCCAGCCCTGAGGAGATCCTCTTCCTATCGGACATGGCGGTTAGAAATTAATTTCGGTTTGAAATTAATTTAAGATTTACGACAAAAACTCAAAACGAAGGTTGCCACAGCCAGCCCCCCTCCGCGATGGGATCCTCCTTCCTGAAGTGACTATCCCACGGCCGGAACCCTCCGGGGCGGGTCCCCCCTGTTCAAGGGAAGATTCCAGACCCCCCTGCCCGCCCCGCCATACCGGGCCCCCCCTGCCGGAGCCCCCCTGCCGCGGTCTCTCGGGGGAGCTCGGGAAGCCCAGCACCGCGGCCCCGGCGCCTCAAGCCGCCCCCGGTGCTCAGAGGGACCCCCAATCCCGCAGGGCCCTCCCCAGCCCCGGCCCGGCCCTGACCTGGCGCGGGCGGCCGCCGTTTCCCCTCAGCACTTCCGGGTTCTTCCCCACCTGCCGCAGCCTCGCTCTCGGCAGCCAATCAAAAGCTGCGTTAACATCCGGGTATGCGGAACTAACCGCCTACTTCCGCCCGGTTGCGAGGCGGCTTCCGCTCCCTTAAGGGAACGTCGCGCCTGATGACGTCAGAGCGATAATTCTTAAAGGGGCAGCGCCCGTAAAAAGCCGCGCTCCGCCCAGCCCAAACCCGGCCGTTCTCACCCCAAAACCGACCCCGACCCCGACCCCTCCCGGGAAATCACTGCTCCGCAGCCAGCCTGGAGTTTGCACAGCGTGGAAATTTACTTTAGCAAAAGTAAAAATTCTTTCCTCGGGTAAAAAAAATGTTGCCGATTTTACCCATTAGCAGAAATGGGTAAAAAAGAGAATAAAAATCTGAGTTTTCATGGCCAGTCCCGTTCCTTGCCCTGGGGAAATCAACAAAATCCCGTTTTGTTGAAGGTCCAGGGGTACCTGAGGATGTTTCTTGAGGATTATTCCAGCATCCCTCAGGGATCAGTCACAGCACCTGATGAAAAAATTCCTGTAAAAGCACAGAGCTGTGAGACAAACCTGATTAAAAACCAGCCCTGATTCTTTAAAAAACCTGCTGCCTGGCAGCTCCTGCCCGCCCCAGCTGCTCCCTGAAGGCTTCTCCTGGTGGAACAGCACCAGAGCTGTGGGCAGTGAGAAAAAACAGCTTAAAAATCAGATTAAAAATCGGAATAAAAAAGATTAAAACCAGCCCGGGGCAGCTCCTGCTGCTGCTTCTTCCTCTTCCTCTTGGGGGGTGGGGAGGGACAGCAGTTCCTGGGGGGCACGGGGCAGGGCAGCTCCGGGGGCCCCTGCTCCTGAAGGCTCTGTTCCAGATCATTCTGTTCCAGATCATTCTGTTCCAGACCATTCTGTGCCAGATCATTCTGTTCCAGACCATTCTGCTTCTTCTGCTGCCTCTTACGCAGCTTCTTCTGCTTCCTCTGCTCCTGATGCTCCTGCTCCAGATGTTCCTGTTTCTTCTGTTTCCTCTGCTCCAGATGTTCCGGCTTTTTCTGCTTCCTTTGCTCAAGATACTCCTGCTCCTGGAGCTCCATCTTCTTCTGCTTCCTCTGCTCCTGCTCCAGATGTTCTGGCTTTTCCTGCTCCAGGTGTTTCTGTTTCTTCTTCCTCTGCCCCTCATGCTCCACCTCCAGATGATTCTGTTCCAGATGATTCTGTTTCCTCTGCTCCAGATGTTTCTGTTTCTTCTTTTTCCTCTGCTCCTGATGCTCCATCTCCTGATGGTTCTGCTCCAGATGTTCTGGCTTTTCCTGCTCCAGGTGTTTCTGTTTCTTTTTCCTCTGCTCCTGATGCTCTACCTCCAGATAATTCTGCTCCAGATGTTCTGGCTTTTTCTGCTTCCTCTGCTCCTGCTCCAGATGTTCTGGCTTTTCCTGCTCCAGATGTTTCTGTTTCTTCTTTTTCCTCTGCTCCTGATGCTCCATCTCCAGATGGTTCCGCTCCAGATGTTCTGGCTTGTTCTGCTTTCTCTGCTCCTGATGCTCCAGCTTTTTCTGCTTCCTCTCCTCCACATGATTCTGCTCCAGATCATTCTGCTCCAGATGTTTCTGTTTCTTCTTTTTCCTCTCCTCCAGGTGCTCCATCTCCAGATGGTTCTGCTCCAGATGCTCCAGCTTTCTCTGCTTCCTCTGCTCCAGCTGATTCTGCTCCTTCTGCTTCCTCTCCCCCTGATGCTCCATTTCCTGATGATTCTGCTCCAGATCATTCTTCCTCTTCTGCTCCAGATGTTTCTGTTTCTTCTGCTTCCTCTCCTCCACGTGCTCCAGCTCCAGATGATTTTGCTTTTTCTGCTTCCTCTCCTCCAGATGTTCCATTTCCAGATGGTTCTGCTCCAGATGATTCTGTTCCTGATGTTTCTGCTTTTTCTGTTTCCTCTCCTCCAGATGTTCCATCTCCAGATGTTCCAGTTTTCTCTGCTTCCTCTGCTCCTGATGCTCCACCTCCACGTGTTTCAGCTTTTTCTGCTTCCTCTGCTCCTGATGATTCTTCTCCTTCTGCTTCCTCTGCTCCAGATGTTCCATTTCCTGATGCTCCATTTCCAGATGCTCCTGCTCCAGATTATTTTGCTTCTTCTGCTTCCTCTGCTCCAAATGCTCTGTCTCCAGCTGTTTCAGCTTTTTCTTCTTCCTCTCCTCCAGATGCTCTATCTCCAGGTGATTCTGCTCCTGATGGTTCTGCTTTTTCTGCTTCCTCTGCTCCTGCTGTTCCATTTTCTTCTGCTTCCTCTCCTCCAGGTGATTCTGTTCCAGATGTTTCACCTTTTTCTGCTTCCTCTCCTCCAGGTGATTCTGTTCCAGATGTTTCACCTTTTTCTGCTTCCTCTCCTCCAGACTCTCCAGCTTTTCCTGCTGTCCCTGCCCCTGCCTGGCACTGCTGCTGCTCCTGCAAGGAAATTGGGGATCAGCCCCCAAAAAGGGCTGGGGGGAGCACCCAGAGCCTCTCCTGCAGCCTGAACTCCCAGAGAGGCTCACTCCTGCTTTCTGACAGGATCTCCACCAGGGATTTTCCATTTCCAGCAGGAGCTGGGATGAGGGGAAGGAGCCACAGCTGTGCCACAGCTGGCAGAGGCTCCCAAACCCATCCTGGAGATGTTCTGTGAGCTCCCCCAGAGGCAGGAGGTGCCAGAGCTCAGAGCCCAGCTGGGGGAGGCTCCTCCAGCCCCCCTGCTCCAGGAAGAGCAGCACAGTGCCCAGCTGGCTCTCCTGGCACTCCAGCCCTGGGAATTCCCAGCTGGGAACATTCCAGCTGCCAGCCTGGGGGTGCCAGCCCACCCTGCAGGCCCAGGGAGGGCACTGCCAGGCACAAGAGCCTCCCTGCTGGCATGTTGGCTCTCAACTCCCAGAAAGGCAAAGCCCTGGGGGAGCTGCAGCCTGGAGAGATCCAGAGGGGCTGTTCCCAAAGGGAGGGAGCAGGGCAAGGGGCCAACACCTACCTGGGCACTGCCAGGGGGGGCTGGGGGTGCTTCACCAGCTGCTTCTGGGCCTTGCCTGGGGCACTGCCTTCCTTCCTCAGATCTGAGCCCAGACTCTTCAGCTCACAGCTGCTTTTGAAGGGGATTTGAAAGAGAATTCCAGATGTTTTCACTGGGAAAATGGAGCTTTTCACCCCCTGAGTGATGCCAGCAGCCCTGGGGGGTTTCCATGCAGCTCCAACCCCAGAATGGTTTGGGTTGGAAAGGACCCTAAATCCCACCCAGGGACACCTCCTTGGACACTCCCAGGGATGGAGCAGCCCCAGATTTCCTGGGAATTCCGTCCCAGCCCCATCCCCTGCCCCCCAGGGGGGATTTCTGCCCAGAACCCCTCTACCCCTGCCCTGTGAGTCTGAACCATCCCCTGCCCTGGGCTGCCCCATTTCCCCCCTGGAGCCCCCCAGGACCCCCAGGCTCACCTCGGGGCTCTCCTCTGCAGGTCCCTGATGTAGTTGGGTCTCTCCATGGGGTGCCCCCGAGATGTGTTGAACACTGGGGACACACAGAGTTACCCCAGAGCAACTGAAACCACCCCAAAACTCTGCTTTTCACTTCCTTCTTAACTAAAAATAAAGTTTCCCTGAACTGTAATTTTTTCTTTTTCTTCAAACTGTTCCAATCTACTCTAAACTGAAAGCCCAAAAGAGCCTAAAACTCTACATTCCAACACCAAAAAAACTAACAAAAAACTAAGCAAACCAACCTGTAATGCCCAAAAAAGGTCTAAATTTAACTTAATTTCTCTTGCTATTAACAAAAAAAGTTCTTGTTCATCATTATTCAGACCTATCAACACTTTGTTAAATTAACAATTTTTTATGCTTTTCTCAAAAAAAAAAAAAAAAAAAAAAAAAAAAAAAAAAAAATCTTTTCCCAAATAAAAACCACTTAAAGCTGCTTTTAAAAAAACCTCTTTGAAAAGTTTCCTGCCAAAATTTGCCCTTCCCATCCCAGCAGGATGCTCACATTCTATGGCAGCATTTGGCTCCATGCCTTCAACCTCAATCAGGTACCTGAAAGAGCAGCAAAACATCTCTAATTACACAATTAATTATGAGAACACTGATGGGCTGGTGGTGATTCAAACAGAGGAAAAAGGACTGAGGAGTTTAAAACCTTTTATTTAGGGAGGATCAGCTTTTAATGCTGGATTTGGGGATGAAAGAATGTCCCCTAAGAAAAGCTGGGAATCCTTGCAAGTTTGGGGTCCCAGAAACCACTCCAGTCTGGGCTCCTCCTGGAGGGCCACAGAGAGCCCAGCTGGGCAAGGAGAACTCACCTGGCACTGCCAGCAGGAGAACTGACCTGGCACTGCCACCAGGAGAACTCACCTGGAATTGCCACCAGGAGAACTCACCTGGCACTGCCACCAGGAGAACTGACCTGGCACTGCCACCAAGAGAACTCACCTGGAATTGCTACCACTGAGCCCCTCTGGGCAAGGAGAACTGACCTGGCAGTGCCAGCACCCACCTGGCAGTGCCAGCAGCAGCTCCCACCTGGCAGTGCCACAGCCACCTGGCAGTGCCAGCAGCAGCACCCACCTGGCAGTGCCAGCAGCAGCACCCACCTGGCAGTGCCACACCCACCTGGCAGTGCCAGCAGCAGCACCCACCTGGCAGTGCCACACCCACCTGGCAGTGCCACAGCCACCTGGCAGTGCCAGCACCCACCTGGCAGTGCCAGCACCCACCTGGCAGTGCCACACCCACCTGGCAGTGCCAGCAGCAGCACCCACCTGGCAGTGCCACACCCACCTGGCAGTGCCAGCAGCAGCACCCACCTGGCAGTGCCACACCCACCTGGCAGTGCCACACCCACCTGGCAGTGCCAGCAGCAGCTCCCACCTGGCAGTGCCACACCCACCTGGCAGTGCCACACCCACCTGGCAGTGCCACACCCACCTGGCAGTGCCACACCCACCTGCAGACCAGGTAGCCAGTCCTGTTCAGGCCGTGTGTGCAGTGCACCCCGATGAGTTTATCTGCAACACACACAGGGCACACTGAGCTGCTCCCAAATCTCCCAAATCTCCCCCAAATGTGCCCATCTGCCCCATCCCCCCCAGTGCAATCCCCACACCCATCACATGCTCAGGTCTAATTAGCCCTCAGCTCGTTAACTCTGCCTGCTCCTCTGCTCCATCCCGACCAAGGCTCAAATCACCCAGACCCCTGCAGAGCTCTGAGCCCAAAGCCCATCCAGGTGAGTTCTGCCTCCACCCCTGCCCTGGATCACCCCTTCCCCAGGAAAATCCAATTTATGGCATTGATTGCACGCTGCCAGGCCAGGAGGAGGGAGAGGAACCCCAGCAGGGCCAGGCAGGCTCACCGTTGTCCTTGTTGGTCATCAGGAACCCTCTCACCAGGTACCTGAACCTCACAAAGGTTTTTCTGTTGGGGATCTCGTGGCCCATGGTCAGGATCTTGCAGTAGCGCAGCGTGGGGGGCAGCTCCTGGGGGAAGGAATCACTCATTTCCAGGAAAAGCACCAAAATCCTCGTTAATTACACAACCACTGGTGATTAACAGGGAAAAAAACCCAGTTTTCCCCACAAAGATTCTTATTAATTACACAATCCCAAGTAATAAACCAAAAAACCCCTAGTTTTCCTCACACAAGAATCCTTTCCTCCCCAGTTTGGAGCTCTTTCCTCAGCAGAGCCCAAATCCCCAAGAGCATCCCCAAATCTGGACTGGTTCACAGGATTTGGGGGCTGGAGAGCCAATCCCTGTTCCTGCAAGGCTGCAGCTCAGCCCCTGGCAGAGGATTCCAGCCCTGCCCCTCTCCAGGGAGCTGTTTTTGGGGGAGAATTCCCTGTTTTGAGCTCTGAGCTCTTCCCTCAGCAGAGCCCAAATCCCCAAGAGCATCCCCAAATCTGGGCTGGTTCACAGGATTTGGGGGCTGGAGAGCTGATCAGAAACATTCCCTTGGCCTGAAAGCTTCCAGCTCAGCCCCTGGCAGAGGACTCTAGTCCTGCCCCTCTCCAGGGAGCTGTTTTGGGGGAGAATTCCCCGTTTTGAGCTCTGAGCTCTTCCCTCAGCAGAGCCCAAATCCCCAACAGCATCCCCAAATCTGGGCTGGTTCAGAGGATTTGGGGGCTGGAGAGCTGATCCCTGTTCCTGCAAGGCTGCAGCTCAGCCCCTGGCAGAGGATTCCAGCCCCTCTCAGTCTCCAGGGAGCTGTTTTGGGGGAGAATTCCCCATTTTGGGCTCTGAGCTCTTCCCTCAGCAGAGCCCAAATCCCCAACAGCATCCCCAAATCTGGGCTGGTTCAGAAGATTTGGGGGCTGGAGAGCCAATCCCTGTCCTGCAAGGCTGCAGCTCAGCCCCTGGCAGAGGATTCCAGCCCCTCTCAGTCTCCAGGGAGCTGTTTTGGGGGAGAATTCCCTGTTTTGGGCTCTGAGCTCTTCCCTCAGCAGAACCTACAAACCTCATTGCAATGACATCCCCAAATCTGGGCTGGTTCGGAGGATTTGGGGGCTGGAGAGCTGATCCCTGTCCTGCAAGGCTGCAGCTCAGCCCCCCCAGGCTGCAGGGAGCAGTTTTTGGGGAGGATTCCCCGCTCTGGCTCTGACCTCCCGGCCGTAGTAGCGCGTGGTGTAGGTCAGGTCGATGATCAGCCCCAGCTCCTCCTTCCTCTCCTGCACCTTCCTGATGAGGTCCCGAGGGGAGAATCTCTCCTCTGGCAGCAGGTTCTGCTCAAAGCTCTGCAGGGAATGATGGGCTGGAGCAGTTATTGCAATCTGGGCAGAGGGGACACTCCTGCTCTGCAGGTCAGAGACAGCAACTCAGGCAAAAAAAAAGAAAATCAAGGTTTGGTCACTGAGTTCTGGGCTGAAAAGGGCATTAAAACCATCCTTTGGGGTGAAAAGGGCATTAAAACCATCCTTTGGGGGGAAAAGGGCATTAAAACCATCCTTTTGAGGTGATTAAAACCATCCTTTGGGGGGAAAAGGGCATTAAAACCATCCTTTGGGGTGAAAAGGGCATTAAAACCATCCTTTGGGGGGAAAAGGGCATTAAAACCATCCTTTGGGGGGAAAAGGGCATTAAAACCATCCTTTTGGGGTGATTAAAACCATCCTTTTGGGGGAAAAGGACATTAAAACCATCCTTTTGGGGTGATTAAAACCATCCTTTGGGGGTGAAAAGGGCATTAAAACCATCCTTTGGGGTGATTAAAACCATCCTTTGGGGGAAAAGGCATTAAAACCATCCTTTGGGGGAAAAGGACATTAAAACCATCCTTGGGGGGAAAAGGACATTAAAACCATCCTTTGGGGGAAAAGGACATTAAAACCATCCTTTTGGGGTGATAAAAACCATCCTTTGGGGGTGAAAAGGGCATTAAAACCATCCTTTGAGGTGATTAAAACCATCCTTTGGGTGAAAAAGGACATTAAAACCATCCTTTGGGGGAAAAAGGACATTAAAACCATCCAGTTTATGGATTTGCCCAGGGCCTCAGTGCTTTGGGAGCTCCCAGGGTGAGTGACAACTTTCACAGTGACACCACACTGCAGGGTTTGCTGTGGGAATTCAGCCCAAAGACCCAAACCACAGAACCCCCGAGGCTGCAAAAGCCCCTCAGCACCACCCACAGCCAGCTGTGCCCGCTGCCCACCCTGTCCCCAGCCCAGAGCGCTCAGTGCCACCTCCAGGCTGGGCAGCTCCAACACCTCCAACACCTCCCTGCCCTTCCCAGGAAGAAATCCCCCCCTGATGCCCAGCCTGGGGCCGTTCCCTCTCCTCCTGTCCCTGTTCCCTGGAGCAGAGCCCAGCTGCTGCCCCTCCCAAACCCAGCTCTGCATTTTGGGATCAGGAATTCCCTCAGGGAAGCCCCCCCCCAGCCCAAACTGTCCCCTCACCTTCTTCAGGGGCACCTTGAAGGCCACGAAGCGCGTGCCGGGCATCCTGCGGCCCAGGGGGGTGTACTCTGTCCACCTGAGCCCAGGGGGGGTCAGACGGGGCAGGGACCCCCGGCCCGGCCCCCCCAGACACCCCCAGAGCAGCAACAGAGCTCCCCCAGCCTGGGAACCCCGAAATCACCTGCACCGAGAGCCCTCAGCCTCCCCCTGGTGAAAAATCCCCCATGGCCAGGGACCCCCAACCCATGGGACACCAACACCCCCAGTCCTGGGGACCCCCCCCAAATTCTGGCTGGCCCAGGGACCCCCAAATCCCCCCAGTCCTGGGGACCCCCCAAACTCTGGCTGGCCCAGGGACTCCCAAATTGCCCCCCTGTCCTGAGGACCCTCAAGCCTACCCTGGTCTGGGAACCACGGCCCTGGTCTGGGGACCCTCAAACCTCCCCCAGACCCGGGACCCCCAAATCCCCCCTGGTTCAGGGACCTTCAACTCCCACCCTGGACCGAGATCCTCATGAGTCCCCAGGCCCGGGGACCCTCACACCCTGCAGCTCCACAGAGCCCAGGGCCCCTCACGCCCTGTATCCCCAGAGCCCCTCACGCCCTGTATCCCCTCACGCCCCAGGGCCCCGCGCTCGGGCCCCGCTCACCGCTCCGGGACGCGGCAGGACCCCCGGCCCGCCATGATGGCGACGCCACCGCGCCTGCGCGTGACGTCACTTCCGCGCCCGCCGCACGTGCGCGCGGGGCCACACTGGCCACGCCCTAGCGCGATACCACGCCCATCGCAGATAGGCCACGCCTCCAGCACGGCGCGCTGGGAGATCTGGCGCCGCCGAGCGGTCACGGGCGGTACTGCAGGCACAGAGCGGCGCCACCGAACCGGGACCGAACCGGGACCGAACCGAGACCGAACCGAGACCGAACCGGGACCGAACCGGGACCACCGAACCGGGACCACCGAACCATTGCCACCACACCAGGGTCACTGAACCAGGACCGAACCAGGGGGACCGAACCGGGACACCGAACCGGGACCGAACCGGGACCGAACCGGGGACACCGAACCATTGCCACCACACCAGGGTCACTGAGCCAGGACCGAACCAGGGAGTGGGGAGTGATTGTGGGATGGGAAATCATCATCGTGGACATGGAAGTCAAATGGGAATGGGCATGGGAAATCCTCGTGGCAATGGGAAATCCAGGTTGGGTTAGGAAATCACCGTGGGAACGGGAAATGGAGGCCGTGGTTGGGAAACCATCGTGGGAATGGGAAATCACGGTGGGAAATCATCCCTGGCATCCCCATCACTGCCCAGCACCAGCGTGGGCAGCCGGGGCTCCCTTGCTGGGCACAGAAATCCTGAAAATCCCAAGATTTCCTGCCCTGGGATGGGACAAACCGAGCCGGGACAGGATTTTCCCGTCCCCAACACCCCATTCCCAAGCGGGCGGTGGGGACGAGCCTGGAAAAAACCTGTCGGCACCTCCAGCCGGGCGGAAAGCACCGGATTAGCATCACCGGCGGGGAGCGGGGCCGTGGGCACGGGCGGAGGGGCCGGGCCGGTCCGACCCGCCCGGCCGAGCAGGGTCGCGGCTCTCGGGCTGCCCCGGGGCCGTCGGGGCACGGCGGGGCTGCTCCCCCCGCACCGAGATCCGGTTGAGCCTCCTGCGCTGCCGGCCCAGCCTGTAATTAGCGCTGGGCCATGGCGGCGAGGAGGATGCGAGCCCTGGGAAGGAGCCGCGGCCGCCTCGGGCTGTGGGACAGGCTGAGGCTGAGGCTGCAGAACTCATCTCACCCCCGGCCGGGCCTCGGCGCCCCTCTCCACGTGCCCCTGCTGATTTTGGCTCCTTGTTGCAAGCCCAGCTCTCAGGATGCTTTTCCAAAGGGTCATTCTGCCCCATGCACACACCAGCATCCCCCCACAAGGACATTCCCGCCCCCCCCCGAGCCATGCCCAAAATCCCAACCCCCTCCTCCCAAGCTGGCTGCGGTGGGGTCCAGCACCCTCCAGCCCAAGGGCGGGGGGTCCAACACCCCCTGTCCCCCTCCCAAAACCCCGGGGGGGCCTTGCCCTGGCTTTGGGGACAGGCTCGACAGCGGGGACCCCGCGGCGGTGACTCAGGGATGCCGGGGCTTGCGAAACAGGCCTGGGATGGTTTGGGAGACGCCTCCACGCTGCAGCCCCGCCAAGCCCATCCGCCCCGGGGATCCCGTGGGGGGAACAAGCCACGGCAGCGTCTGGGCTCTGCGGACCCGTCAGGCAGGTTTCCCGGAGCAGCAGCAGCGCAGCCGGGGCCGGCAATGCCGCTCCGCCCGCTCGCAGGCTGAGCGAGCCCCCCCGGCTCTCCGCTCGCCCCGCAGGAGCCATGCGGGCGGCCGGGCTGCTGCTGCTGGCCGGGGCGATGCTGCCAGCCGCTGGCAGCCAGCAGTGCCACCCGGCCGGCCCCGGGGCTGTGCTGCGCTTCACCGACAGGCACGCCGAGATCCGGGTGCCGGCGCTGCACCGCGTGCCCAGCTCGCTGGATCCCCTCTACGGCCTCGTCCGGCGCTGCCTGGACCTCATCCAGCAGAACCCGCTGCCCACAGGTGAGCCCCGAGCCCGGGGAAGGAAATTTGGGGTCGTCGAATCTGGTGGGTTTGCAAAGAAATGGGATTAGTTCGGCTGGGTCTTGTCCTGAGGTCGGTTCCTTGTAGCTGGGCCACTCTAAATTGCAGATAAATAATGAATGGCAGAGGGATTCACCCCAAATAAATGTTTGCTATAGATCCATGAATATCCCCCATCCCTTGCCTGGGATGTGGATGGATTGAAAATGGGAGGATCTTTGAGTTAATGGTAAATCCCCCAGGAATAATCCAGAAAATTGTCCTGATCCAACTGGAGGGCACTCTAGGGGAAAAAATACAAAGTGAGGATGAGCTGGGTAATGATTCCTCACCTCAGGCAGAGCGATCCCACTGCGGCCAGGACGTCGAGTGTTCTGCTGGCTGCAATCCCCACGTCCCAGGGATTCAGGAGAGGATCCTGCCCCTGTCCCTGTGCTGCTGCCCCAGGAAGGTTGGGGATGCAGCAGGTGGGGCCTCCTCTGCCTGTGCCATGATTTATTTTTTTGCAGAGCTGCTCAGGACAGCCCTGAACGACCCCGGCTCGGTGCGGACATCGCAGGTGAGCCGGGCCGTGGGGCAGGGGATGCCATGGGGGTGTTTCCACCTGGCAGAGGGTACCTGGAGCACCCCGAGCTCGGTGCAGAGGTGCCCCAACGAGGCTCTCCCGTGGCACAGGTGGTGCAGTACGAGCTGGGCTATGTCGTCTGTGCCGCCGTGGCTCTGCTCTTCACCGTGGCCGTGCCGGTGGCCGGGATGTGCTTCTGCTACTGCCGGAGCCGGCGGCGCTGCGGGGGCCGCCTCCGCGCCCACCGCCGCTCGCTGGGCTGCCGCCGCCGCTGCCTGCTGGCCTGCCTGTCCTTCACCTCCCTCATCATCCTGTGAGCCCCCCGAATCACCCCCAAAACCCACGCTGGGTGGGGGGATCCGCGTCCTGCCGGGCCGCGCCGTCACCGCCTGCTCGCTCCCCGCAGGGTCAGCGTCACCTGCGCCTTCGTCACCAGCCAGCGGGTCAAGGGGCAGATGGAGCCGGGGCTGGGCGCCGTGCCCTCCACCCTGCGCACGCTGCGGCAGCACCTCGCCAATGTCCCCCAGGTGGGTCCCCGAGTGGCCTTGCCAATGTCCCCCAGGTGGGTCCCCGAGTGGCCTTGCCAACGTCCCCCAGGTGGGTCCCCGAGTGGCCTTGCCAATGTCCCCCAGGTGGGTCCCCGAGTGGCCTTGCCAATGTCCCCCAGGTGGGTCCCCGAGTGGCCTCGCCCCTGGCACGGCGCGCTGCCCAGGGATGGCCACGTTTCCCTCAGGGGATGGTTTGGCAGGCAAGAGGAGATGACGTGACTGCCATAAGAATGTGTTCCGAACGGCATCGCGGGGCTCCCTCCCCTCCCGGCGGCCTCTGCCCCCGGCTGACCGGCTCCTCTTTCCTGGCAGGGTGTGCAGATGGTGGTGGACAAGTTCGAGGTGGCCCAAAAGCAGATCATCTCTGACCTGGCTGGTAAGCACGGCACACCGAGCTCCCCCGGGGATGGACTCGGTGCTGACGGTGCTGAGCTCGCCCCAGGGATGGACTCGGTGCTGAGCTCGCCCCGGGGATGGACTCGGTGCTGACGGTGCCGAGCTCGCCCCGGGGATGGACTCGGTGCTGAGCTCACCCCGGGATGGACTCTGTGCTGACGGTGCTGAGCTCGCCCCGGGGATGGACTCGGTGCTGACGGTGCTGAGCTCGCCCCGGGGATGGACTCGGTGCTGACGGTGCTGAGCTCGCCCCAGGGATGGACTCGGTGCTGATGGAGCTGTGGTGCCTTGCAGGGCTCAGCCGGAGCGTGGGGCTCTCCATCCATGCACAGCTCCAGGCCATGACCTACGCGGCGCTGGCTGACCTGCAGGACAGGGCCGGAGGTACGGCCGGAGCGCCGCTGTCCCCGGCACCGCCACCGGGGCCGAAGCCTCTCCGGGGCGGCCGAGCGGAGGGAGCAGCGTGACCTAGCCCTGGCCTTTCTCTTTAAGACCTACAGACCTCGCTGCACCATTTACAGATCGTGCACAGGACGGCGCGGGCGCTGGCGGCGGCGCGGGCCGAGCTGGAGCCGGCGCTGCGGGAGCGGAGGCGCCGCGTGGTCGCGCTCCTGGACGACCCGCGCTGCACCTCCTGCGCCAGCGTCCTGGGCAGGGCACAGAGCCTGCAGCTGGGCGCCGACTATGGCAAGGTGGGCACGGGCTCCTGGTGCCCCCGGTCGCCTCCCCAGGCCGCTGCCCTGGCGCTCACGGGGTCCTTTCTCCGCCCCAAGGTGCCGTCGGTGGAGAAGGTGTTGAAGGCGCTGGCCGGTCTGCCCCGAAGTGACTTTGCGGAGATGATTCGCCAGGTTGGGGGGTCACGGTGAAGCTTGGGGGATCCAGCACCCACAGGCAGCTCCAGCTGAGGTGCTCAGCACCCTCTCTTTCCCTGCAGGGCAATGGCACCTTCAACTCCATCCCGGAGCTGGCCGTGGAGAGGATGGCGCAGGTCATCCAGGGTGAGTGGGGCTGCCACAGCGAGCGGGGACATCCCCCACGCGGTGAATCCTTTTGGGGACACGGGGTGGGGTGCAGGGACCATCCAGCCCTGCAGCCCAGCCCTGGCCCCGCAGATCTGCGGGCCGATCTGGCCCGCACGGCGGAGAAGGTGCAGTCCATCGCCGACGGCTTCCCCCTGCCCGACTACACCCGGCCCGCGAGCGAGGCGCTGGCGGAGGCGGAG
The DNA here is from genome assembly GCF_022539315.1 of Serinus canaria. Lineage (NCBI taxonomy): Eukaryota > Metazoa > Chordata > Aves > Passeriformes > Fringillidae > Serinus > Serinus canaria. Next base: position 745,416 of record NC_066335.1, on the reverse strand, counting down.
CAGCGGAGCCGGCCGTACCTGCGGGAGGCGGAGCGCTTCGAGCGCTACCGGTGAGCCCGGGGGCAGCGCAGGGCGCAGGGGCTGCAGCGGAGAAGGGCCCCGAGCCCCCGGTGCCTCAGCCCCGCGTCTCGAGGCTGTGCCCTGCTGCCCTTCCCTCCAGGTGGATCGCGGGCACGGTGCTGTGCTCCATCATCCTCCTCATCCTCGCCTGCAACGTGACGGGAATGGCCCTGGGGGTGTACGGGCTTTCCAAGCGGGAGGACCCCAGCGACTACGAGTGCCGAGGAGAAGCTGGTGCCAAGTTTCTCCTGGTGTAAGAGTTTATCTGGGTGCTGGGGGGCTGCTCCATCTCACACACACCCCCCAAAAAAAACTCAGGCAAAGCCAAGGGAGGGACTGGGAGAGGTCCCGGCGGAAAAGCTTTGGAAGGCACCGCCTGCGCCCGCAGCTTTGGGAGAAGCTGCTCCTCCCTGGGAGCTGGCAGCTCCCGCTGCCCGGCACACCCCGCTGCCAGGGCCCTGCCCAGCCCGGCGTGCCCGGGCTCGGGAAGGAGCCGCGGGGCTGCAGCTGGACGGGCAGGTCCCTTCCTGCCCGCTCGGGGCCGCGAAGCCACCGGCGGCACCTCCTCTCCCTCTTTCAGCGGCGTGGGCTTGGCTTTCCTGTTCTCCTGGCTCCTCATCCTCCTGGTTTTCGCCACCTTTCTGGTCGGGGGCAACATCCAGACGCTGGTTTGCAGGAATTGGGTCAACCAGGAGATTTATAAGGTGGATAGCCACACATGCACCCATCGCTGTGTAAATCTCTCCTTCCGTGCACCAAAACACCTCCAGAGGCTCTGTGTCCTCCCCCTAAACCCGACTGGAAAAGCCCTGTGCTAGACCAGAAGATGAAGTTCGGGATTAGCTCCTCGGATTTGCATCATCAGCTGGGAATCGCCTTTGTGCTGTTAATTCACCTCCTAATTGCTGTTCCCTGGTCCCTGGGCACCCCTGGGCTGCTTGGGTGGGCAGATGGGGGTGATGGGGATGGGAGGGGGATTGGGGCGATGGGTCTGGGGTCAGGACTGTCCCCATGGCAGCGCCACACGCGGGCAGGTCCCTCCAAACACACCAGGCCAGGCTCCTCGGTGGGAAATGTCCAGATAAACCCCAAATTAGTTCAGGCTGCCATGAGCTCCCCCAGGATACCCCTGCGAGGGCAGAGCACCCCCAGAATCCCTGCTGGGAGCTCCCCTGCCTTACCCTGACCCCGTTTCTCCTCCTCTTTGCCCCAGTTCATCGACACCCCGGGGAATCTCCCTCCTTCCATGAACCTCAGCCGCCAGCTCAACCTCAGGAGGGACTCCAACCTCAGCTCGGCGTACCGGTGAGCGCCGCAGGAGCCGCCCCGTGCCGCCAGGGCGGCCTCGGGATCGCTCTGCCAATGCCCCTCTGCCTTGCAGGGAGTGCAGGAGCGGCGCGGGGCTCTGGGAGGTGCTGCAGCTCGACAGCTCCTACGACCTGGACGAGCACCTGAGAACCCCCCAGGTGAGGGCCGGCTCCAGCCGGAGCTGCTGGTCGGGGCAGGGGGTGCAGGGGGGTTCCTGGGAGCCCTGCAGAACGCCCTGCCCGGCCCTGCAGTACACGGCTGACTTCCAAAAACGCCTGGGAGACTTCACGGCCGACCTGGGGCGCGTGCGGCTGCTCCGCAGCGAGGGCAGGCAGGACCTGGAGACCTTGGCCCGCAGCGGGGTGGACGAGGTGGACTACGGGCGCTTCCAGGAGGAGGTGAGGGGTGCTGGCCGTGAGCTGAGCCCCGCTGCAGGGTTGGGGCTGATTTTGGGCAGCCCCCGACTCCGTTTCCCCGCAGATGAAGAATCCCGTGGTGCAGACCAGCCTGCCCGGCCTGGCCAGGAACCTGGAGGGGCTGCAGAAGATGCAGGTGAGCAGCGGGGCGGGCAGAGGGACCTGGAGGGGCTGCAGAAGATGCAGGTGAGCGGCGGGGCGGGCAGAGGGACCTGGAGGGGCTGCAGAAGATGCAGGTGAGTGGCAGGGCGGGTGCAGGGACCTGGAGGGGCTGCAGAAGATGCAGGTGAGCAGCGGGGCGGGCGCAGGGACCTGGAGGGGCTGCAGAAGATGCAGGTGAGCAGCGGGGCGGGCAGAGGGACCTGGAGGGGCTGCAGAAGATGCAGGTGAGCGGCGGGGTGGGCGCAGGGACCTGGAGGGGCTGCAGAAGATGCAGGTGAGTGGCAGGGCGGGTGCAGGGACCTGGAGGGGCTGCAGAAGATGCAGGTGAGCGGCGGGGCGGGCGCAGGGACCTGGAGGGGCTGCAGAAGATGCAGGTGAGCGGCAGGGCGGGCGCAGGGACCTGGAGGGGCTGCAGAAGATGCAGGTGAGCAGCGGGGCGGGCGCAGGGGAACCCTCCCTCCCTCCCTCCCTCCCTCCCTCGGTGGCGGCGGGGCCGGGCTGACCCCGCCGTGCCCCGCAGAGGAACAGCACGGTGGCCGGGCGGCTGGCGGCGGAGGCGAGGGCGCTGTGGCACATGCAGAACTCCACGGTGCAGGCGCAGGAGGCTTTGGTGGTGAGTCCGTGCTGGGCTGGTGGCAGCAGTGCCCCTCGAAGGGGGCAGCGAGGTTTCTGAGCCCTTCTCACGTTCCTGTCCTGCAGGCAAAGCTGGGGGAAAGCGTCCAGTTCCTCTCCCGCTTGGCACCGCACCTCAAGGTACTCACGCGTCTCTCCCAGCCCCAAAAACTCTTGGTGCTCCATGGGTCCCACCTGCCAGAAACCAAAATACAGCTGCAGGGTGATGGGAGAGCCAGGAGAAATGCCAGCCAGGAGAACTGGTCTCCTTTAGGGATTAGATTTGCTGTCACAAACCAGAAATCCCTCTGCAAAGGGGTTTTCCTGCTCAGGGCACATCCCCCTTTCCCTGCCCGGCTCCCAGACCCAGTTTGGGGCTGCTCCCTGCCCTCCCCAGGCACCCACCCCCCTGCTCCAGGCCCTAAGGCTGCTCTGCCCTGGCTGTGCTTCCCCAGGAGCGGGTGAGGAGGACGCTGGCCACCACGGCCTCGGTGGAAGCCCGGCTGCCCGTGCAGGCCCAGCAGATCCTGCGGCAGGTGAGTGAACCGGCGGGGCTGGAATCCCCGGCAGCCAGGAGGAAAGAGGGAGAAGAGGGCACTGAGAGCCTTCAGCCCTCGTCTCCCAGCCTGTATTAGCCCAGAGAGAGGCTGGAGAGAGGCTGGGGAATGCGGGGATGGAGCTGGGATAGGGAATGCGGGGATGGAGCCGGGATGGGGAATGCAGGGATGGAGAGGGCGGATCAAATCCAGACTGGGAAGAGCAGAGTTGATTGGGAATTGGGAACTGTGGGACTGAGTCCAGACTGAGAAAGTGCAGGGTTGAATTGGAATTGGGAACTGTGGGGCTGAATACAGACTGAGAAAGTGCAGAGTTGATTGGGAATTGGGAACTGTGGGGCTGAACCCGGGCTGGGAAGAGCAGAGTTGATTCGGAATTGGGAACTGTGGGGCTGAATCCAGACTGGGAAGAGCAGGGTTGAATCGGAATTGGGAACTGTGGGGCTAAACCCGGGCTGGGAAGAGCGGGGTTGAATCGGAATTGGGAACTGTGGGGCTGAATCCGGGCTGGGAAGAGCGGGGCTCTCCCTCCACGCTGCCTCTCCCCCGCCCAGGAGCTCGGCTGCTTCACCAGGAAGGAGCTGCGCTATTTCACCCAGTACCTCAACTGGGTCGGGCAGACGGTGAGAGCCCCCCCCGTCACCCCGCGGGGATTTTTTGGGGCCCAGGAGCCCCCATGGATTCCCCCCCCCCCCGCAAGCAAACGTGATGCTTGTGTCATTGCAGCTGAGGGAGGACGTGGCGTCGTGCCAGCCGCTGGCCACGGCCCTGGACAACGGGCGGGTGATCCTGTGCGACCGCATCGCCGAGCCCTGGGTGAGGATCCCGCCCCCGGGGCTCCGGGGAGGAGCTGCGGGAGCACCGGGGCTGCCCGAGCGCCTCCGGAGCCCCGGGGCTGAGCCCGGCGGGTTCTCCTTGCAGAACGCCTTCTGGTTCAGCCTGGGCTGCTGCACCTTCTTCCTCATCCCCAGCATCATCTTCGCCGTCAGACTCACCAAACACTTCCGTCCCATCCGCAACCGCCTGATGTGAGCGGCGGGAGGGGACGGGGACACGGGGGGGACCGGGGGGGACACGGGGGGACCGGGGGGGACACGGAGATGGATGGGGAGAGGACATGGGGATGGGGAGGACACGGGGCAGGAGGACAAGGGGATGAGGGGGACACGGGGACAGAGAGGATGAGGGGGACACAAGGGGACACGGGGGGACCGGGGGACCGGGGGGACCGGGGGGACGGGGATGGATGGGGAGGACATGGGGATGGGAGGACATGGGGATGGGGAGGACAAGAGGATGAGGGGTACACAAGGGGACACGGGGGGACCGGGGGACACGGAGATGGGAGGACATGGGGATGGGGAGGACACAAGGGGACACGGGGAGGAGGGGGACATGGGCACGAAGGGGACAAGGAGAGGGAGGACACAGGGACGAGGGGGACACGGGGACAAGGGGACAAGGGAATGTCACAAGGGGAGGTCACAGCGCAGGAGGACAAGGGGATGAGGAGGACACAAGGGGACACGGGGACGAGGGGGACAAGGAGAGGGAGGACACAGGGACGAGGGGGACACGGGGACAAGGGGAGGTCACAAGGGGAGGTCATGGGGCAGGAGGACAAGGGGATGAGGAGGACACGTGGAAAAAGGAGGACAAAGGGACGGGGAGGACACGGGGATGAGGGGGGTATGGAGATGTTGGACAAGGGGATGAGGAGGACACGGGAAAAAGGAGGACAAAGGGACGGGGAGGACACGGGGATGGGGGTGTGGACCCCTCCCTGACCATCCCTCGGGATTTCTCCACCTCTCCTGCAGCTCCACGGGCTCAGAGGAGACCTGTCCCTTCCACATCCCCCGGGTCACGGCGCTCAAGCTCTAGGACGGGGCTGTGCCGGGTCCCCAGGGGCTGCCCCAAACCCAAACCCAGCCCTGAACCCAGAGCACACAAAGCTCCGGATCCCTCTGGCACCTCTCGGGGCTTTGGATCCCTCTGGCGTCTCTTTCTCGGTGTCCTTTGGGGTCTCCGGGGGGGCTCCCGGAGATTTGGGGTCTCTGGGGGGGCTCCCGGAGCCCGGCTGATCCCGGCTGGAAGGGGAGGCTCCCCCACCCCTCCCACACCCCACAGCGATCCCCCACTCCTGGCACCCCTGTGGGGGGCACATTAAAACCCTGCCCTAAAATCTGCCCCTGGCTCTTCTGTTTGCCCCCTCTGTGTGCCCGCTGTCCACAGGGAAGGGTTCTGGGGGGATTTGGGGAGAGGGGGCCCCATGGCCGGGGGGATTTGGGGTGAGGGGAGCCCAGGGCCGGGGGGATTTGGGGTGAGGGGAGCCCATGGCCGGGGGGATTTGGGGAGAGGGGAGCCCAGGGCCGGGGGGATTTGGGGGGAGGGGAGCCCAGGGCCGGGGGGATTTGGGGTGAGGGGAGCCCATGGCCGGGGGGATTTGGGGCCAAGGGGGGCTTTAGGGGGTGACAGGGACATGGGGGCTCCAGGGCTGAGGGGGCTCTGGGGCCAAGGTCACAGATGACCCAAACCCCCCAGAACCCCCCCCTCCATCTCCACCCCATAATAACCCCACTGCAGGGCTGGGGCCCCTCCTGGCCTCGGGGTGCTGTTAATTAGAGCTTAATTAGAGCGTAATTAATCAGAGCAGGGGGCTCTGAGAGCTGCAGGTGAAGGGGTGGGTACAACAGGAACGGTTTGGGTTGGCAGGGACACCGAGACCCCTCCTGATCCATCCCTGGCACGGGCAGGGGGCTCTGCCCCCAGCCCAGGGTAGCCCAGCTCTGTATCTCCCAATTTATGATTTATTTTGGTGTGAAATCCCTGCTTTTCACTCAGATCCTCCCCCCTGGTTGGGCAGGAAATCTCTCACAGATCCCCCCGGCGTTTGCAGACCCGCCCAGGGAGGATTTCCCTCCCAGCTCAGGCAGAAATCCCCTTTTTATCCATTATTTATAAATTTTTTATTTCCTGACAGGCTCTTCCTCCCCGCAGCCCCAAAACCTCCCGGTTCGTGCATTATTTGGGGCTTTGCTGCCCCTCAGCCTGCAGAGGTCAGAGCTGCAAAGGATTTTTTTCCAAAGGGATTCAGGATTTTTCCAGAAGGATTCCTGCAGGAGCTCCCATGCCCAGGGATCTCCTCAGCCCACGGAAACCACCCCGGGGCACCGAAAATCAGGGTTAAAACAGAGGATTTTGGGGCTGGGGTGGGGGGAGGTGTGCGGGAAATGCTCTTACCTGGGGCTCAGACAGGAAATAAAAAGCTCCCAGCTGGAGCTGGATGCGTTTTAAAAGCTTAATGTCACAAAATTCTGAGATAAAGAAAAGAAGAGGTTTGTCTCTTTAAAAAAAAACAAAAATCAATAAATAATTTTAATAATTTTAAAAATATTTTTTATATTTTTATTTTATAAATTTAATTTTAGACTTTTATGTTAATATTTTTATTTTATATTTTTATTTTATCATTTTATTTTTTTTATTTTACCATTTTATTTCATCATTTTATTTTATAACATTATTTTATCATTTTATTTTATAACATTATTTTATAATTTTATTTTATAAATGTATTTTATAATTTTATTTTATGAATTTATTCTATAAATTTATTTTAATATTTTTATGTTATAATTTTATTTAATAACATTATTTTATAATTATATTTTAATTTTTATTTTATAATTTTATTTTATAAATTCATTCTATAAATTTATTTTAATATTTTAATTTTATAATTTTATTTTATAATTTTATTTTATAATTTTATTTTAATTTTTTATTTTATAATTTTATTTTATAAATTTATTCCTCATAACTTATTTTATAAATAATTTTCTTATAAATATTTGTATTTATTGATTTATTTTTTTTAATCCGTTATTTAAAATTTATTTTATTTATGAAACAGCACCTGGAGGCCAGGAGGGGCCCCACCCCTGCAGTGGGGTTCACCTGCAGCCCCAGATTCCTATTTCTGGGCACAAACTGTTTATAAATTTATTTTATTTCAGGGCACAAATTGTTTATAAATTTCCTATTTCAGGGCAAAAATGGTTTATAAATTTCTCTTATTTCAGGGCACAAACTGTTTATAAATTTCCTATTTCAGGGCACAAACTGTTTATAAATTTCTCTTATTTCAGGGCACAAATTGTTTATAAATTTCTCTTATTTCAAGGCACAAACTGTTTATAAATTTCCTATTTCAGGGCCCAAACTGTTTATAAATTTATTTTATTTCAGGGCACAAACTGTTTATAAATTCATTATTTCAGGGCACAAATGGTTTATAAATTTCTCTCATTTCAAGGCCCAAACTGTTTATAAATTTATTTTATTTCAGGGCACAAACTGTTTATAAATTTCCTATTTCAGGGCAAAAATGTTTTATAAATTTATTTTATTTCAGGACACAAATTATTTATAAATTTCCTATTTCAGGGCCCAAACTGTTCCTCTCTATTCCCGGAACGGAGAAGAAATGCAGGAAAAGCCCAGGCAGGAGCAGCTCATTCCTGCCATTGTGGCAGCATTCAATCCCCCCATTCTTTCCCCGTTTCCCCCAATTTTTCTCCCTGTTTTTGGAACACCAACCTCCTTTCCTTCCCCACAGAGAGCACCCCTCACCTCTTCCATCCGTTTGTCTCATCCCCCCCTGGAAGCAGCTGGGGGAGCTGAGACCCGGAGCAGCTGCCACGGGAACTGCTCAATTTCACCCCAAAATGTTCCTTTTAAAGCTTTTCCTGCAGCCAGGAGTGAGGCAGGGATGAGATCCCCATTCCCAGCTGGATTTCCCTCAGTGAGGGACAAGGTCCCAATTCCCAGCTGGATTTTAACTCAGTAAGGAAGGAATGAGATCCCAGCTGGATTTTATTTGGTGAGAGAAGGATGAGATCCCAGTTCCCAGCTGGATTTTACTCAGTGAGGGACAAGATCCCAATTCTGAGCTGGATTTCATTTGGTGATGGAAGGACAAAATCCCCATTCCAAGCTGGATTTTATTTGGATAGAAAGGGATGAGATCCCAATTCCCAGCTGGATTTTACTTGGTGAGAGAAGGATGAGATCCCCAAATTCCCAGCTGGATTTTAACTCAGTGTGGAAGGGATGAGATCCCAGCTGGATTTTATTCGGTGAGGAAGGGATGAGCTCCCCATTCCCAGCTGGATTTTACTCAGTGAGGGACAAAATCCCAATTCCCAGATGGATTTTATTGGGTGAGAGAACGATGAGATCCCAATTTCAAGCTGGATTTTCTTTGGATAGGAAGGGATGAGCTCCCCATTCCCAGTAGGATTTTACTCAGTAAGGGACAAGATCCCCATTCCCAGCTGGATTTTATTTGGTGAGAGAAGGATGAGATCCCCATTCCCAGTTGGATTTTCTTTGGATAGGAACGGATGAGCTCCCAATTCCCAGCTGGATTTTCTTTGGATAGGAAGGGATGAGATCCCAATTCCCAGTTGGATTTTCTTTGGATAGGAAGGGATGAGATCCCAATTCCCAGCTGGATTTTACTCAGTGAGGGAGGGATGAGATCCCAGCTGGATTTTATTCAGTGAGGGAAGGACAAAATCCCCAGTCCTAGTTGGATTTTATTTGGTGAGGGAGGAACAAGATCCCCATTCCCAGCTGGATCTTATTTGGATAGGAAGGGACAAGCACCCAATTCCCAGCAGGATTTTACTCAATGAGGGAAGGACAAGATCCCCATTCCCAGCTGGATTTTCTTTGGATAGGAACGGATGAGATCCCAGTTCCTGCTCAGAATTTCACCCCCATTCCCAAAATGTTCCTTTTAAAGCTTTTTCTGCAGCCAGGAGTGAGGCAGGGGCGAGATCCCAATTCCCAGCTGGATTTTCTTTGGACAGGAAGGGATGAGATCCCAGGGGAGGAAGGGATAAGGTCCCCATTCCCAGCTGGATTTCCCTCAGCGAGCGAGGTACGAGCGGGGTTTGTCTCCAGCACCGCTCCTGCATCCCTCGGTAGCCATGGCAACGGCCCCGTGCCCATGGCAACCCCGGAGCATCCTCGGAGCCTCCCCCGGCTTTGGCTCCTCCTCAGGGGCCCTGCCAGGGTCGGAGGATTTGGGATTTAATTCTGGAATTTTCGCTGTGTGAAACTGCCCTGGGGTCTCCATAAAGAGCCTGGTGGGCAGCTCCACTCCCGGGGTCACAGGGCAGATTGGACATTTAATGGTGGATTAATGATATTAAATTATATTATTATAAAATAATGACATTATTATTAATTTAATGATTAATATTTAGAGTGTAAAACTGCCCTGGAATCTCCATAAAGACCCTGGTGGGCAGCTCCAATCCCAGGGTCACAGGGCAGATTGGACATTTATTGATTTATATAATTAAATTACATTATTATAAAAGAATAAATTATCATTAATGTAATGATTAATTAGTGTTTGGTGTGTAAAAATTCCCTGATATCTTTATAAAGATATAAAGATATATCTTTATATAAACTCCACTTCCGGGGTCAAAGGCCAGATTGGACATTTATAATAATAGAATTTAATTCTATAAATCAATAAAAGAATAAAATTACTATTAATTTAATGATTAATTAGTGTTTGGTGTGTAAAAATTCCCTGATATCTTTATAAAGATATATCTTTATATAAACTCCACTTCCGGGGTCACAGGGCAGATTGGACATTTATTGATTTATATAATTAAATTATATTTTTATAAAAGAATAAAATTAATATTAATGTAATGATTATTAGTATTTGGTGTGTAAAATTCCCTGATATCTTTATAAGATATAAGATATATCTTTATATAAACTCCACTTCCGGGGTCAAAGGGCAGATTGGACATTTAATGATGGATTAATATCATTAATCTATCATTATCCATTAATCCATTAATGATGGATTAATATCATTAAAATATTCTATTCTATTCTGTATTATTAATTAATATTCGGTGTATAAAACTCCCATGATGTATTAATGTAAATAAACTTCATTAAAGTGCTGGAAATTTCCTCCCTCCAGAGGATTTCTGCTGCCTTTAATCATCTCGTCCAGATTCTTTTTTTCCTTCTTATTTTTATTCTGATTTTTATTTTTATCTCTGTTTGGAGCAGCAAACAAGGACGGGCTGCTCCCATCTCCCAGAAATTCATCCAGAAAGGGCCTCAAAAATTCCATTTTTCCTCCACTTCAGAGCAATTTCATTACCAATTTTTGTTCCAAAATACATTTTTTCCTTCCAATTTCAGATCAATTTTGTTAGCAGTTTTTCTTCCAAAATTCATTTTTTTCCCATTTCAGAGTCATTTTATATTATTATTTTATTATTTATAATTTATTTTATTCCTTTCCCCACATTTCAGAGCACTTTCATTACCAATTTTTGTTCCTAAATTCTTTTTTTCCTCCCATTTCAGAGCACTGTTATTATCACTAATTTTATTATAAATTCCTTTTTCCCCCACATTTCAGAGCGCTTTTCATTACCATTTTTGTATTCCTAAATTCCTTTTCCCCCCATTTCAGAGCACTTTCCTTACCAGTTTTTGTTCCTAATTTCATTTTTTCCCCAAACAAACATTTGAACATTTTTTTTTTTAAACAAAGGCCTCAAAACCTCGATTTTTCAAGTCGATTTTTCAATTTCCCCCCCATTTCAAAGCACATTTATCACCAATTTTATAAATTAATTTATCACAATTTTATCCATAAATTAATTTTCCCCAAACGAGCATTTTAGCTATTTTTTTAAAATAAAATCCTCAATAACCTGATTTCCCCCCCACTCCAAAGCACTTTTATTCCCATTTTTTGCCCCTAAATTCCATTTTTTCCCCCCAAACGAGCATTTAAATGTCATTTTTTTTTTATAAATCTGTTTTTTTTCCTGCCAGCGCCCTGGTGATGCTGGCAGGGACCGAGGGCATTTTTTGGGTGGTGCCAGGGCCAGGCAGTGGCACGGAGCAGGGCAGGAGCCCTGCAGGGCTCAGCACTGCCCTAAGCAGCTTGGAGCAGCTCCAGGACCCTGTTCAACCCCGAGGATAAAGATTCCTAACCCTGAAATAATCATCACCCCATGGATGGACATTTATAGCCCTGGGGATAAAGATTTTAAACCCTAAAATAATTATAACCCCATAGATGGACATTTAAACCCCATGGATAAAAATTCCTAACCCTAAAATAATCATAACCCCAAAGGATGGACATTTATAGGCCCATGGATGAGGATTTTAAACCCTAAAATAATTATAACTCCATTTATAGCCCTAATGGATAAAGATTTTTAACCCCATGAATAAAGATTTTAAACCCTAAAGTAATCATAACCCGAATGCATGGACATTTTTAACCCCAATGAATAAGGATTTTCAACCCTAAAATAATTATAACCCCATTTATAGCCCCAATGAATAAAGATGTTTAACCCCAATGGATAAAGATTCCTAACCCTAAAATAATCTCCCATGATGGACCCTTATACCTTTCCCAAAGGATGGTTAACCTAAAATTCATAACATGGATGACCCCATAGATTAAACCTAATTTTACAACCCCATGGATAACCTAAAATCTCATAACCTCATTTTTAACCCCATGGTAAGATCCTAACCCTAAAATCATCCATGGATGGACTTTTAACCCCTGGATTCCTTCCTGCTTTATTCCTTTCCTGCTTTATTCCTTTTTCCTGCTTTATTCCTTTCCCTGGTTCATTCCTTTCCCTGCTTAATTCCTTTCCCTGCTTTTATTCCTTTTCCATAAAACCATCACGTTCTGCAGTTTTCCAGGATTTTATAGCCAACCCCAAACCCTGATAATTCTTTCATAAAACCATCCTGGTGCTGAGATTTTCCAAGATTTTTACATCAGCCTCAAGCCCTGATAATTATTCAATAAAACCATCTTGGTGCTGCAATATTCCAAGATTTTTAAATCAGCCTCAAACCCTGATATTTCTTCAATAAAACCATCCACGTTCTGCAGTTTTCCAGGATTTTTAAATCAGCTTCAGACCTGATAATTCTTCCATAAACCATCCAGGGCTTCAGTTTTCCAGATTTTATAGCCACCCCACCCTGATATTCTTCCATAAAACCATCCACGTTCTGCGTTTCAGATTTTTGCCAGCCCAACCCGATTTTCATAAACCATCGGTGCTGATTTTCCAGTTTTTACCACCTCGCCCGATAATTCTTCAATAAAACCATCTTGGTGCTGCAGTTTTCCAGGATTTTAATGCCAGCCTCAACCCTGATATTTCTTCCATAAAACCATCCATGGCTGCAGTTTTCCAGGATTTTTAAATCAGCCTCAAACCCTGATAATTCTTCCATAAAACCATCCATGGGCTGCAGTTTTCCAGGATTTTATAGCCAACCTCCAAACCCTGATAATTCTTCCATAAAACCATCCACGTTCTGCAGTTTTCCAGGATTTTCTGCCCAGCCCCAAACCCTGGTATTTCTCCAATAAAACCATCCAGGTGCTGAAGTTTTCCAGGATTTTATCCCCAGCCTCAAGCCCTGATAATTCTTCAATAAAACCATCCACGTGCTGCAGTTTTCCAGGATTTTATAGCCAACCCCAAACCCTGATCTTTCTTCCATAAAACCATCCATGGGCTGCAGTTTTCCAGGATTTTCTGCCCAACCCCAAACCCTGATATTTCTTCCATAAAACCATCCACGTTCTGCAGTTTTCCCAGATTTTTAAATCAGCTTCAGACACTGATAATTCTTCCATAAAACCATCCATGGGCTGCAGTTTTCCAGGATTTTCCCCCCAGCCTCAAACCCTGATCTTTCTTCCATAAAACTATCCATGGGCTGCAATATTCCAGGATTTTAAAATCAGCTCCAAACCCTGATAATTCTTCCATAAAACCATCCACGTTCTGCAGTTTTCCAGGATTTTCTCCCCAGCCTCAATCCCTGATAATTCTTCCATAAAACCATCCATGGGCTGCAATATTCCAGGATTTTAAAATCAGCCTCAAACCCTGGTATTTCTTCCATAAAACCATCCACGTGCTGCAGTTTTCCAAGATTTTCTGCCCAGCCCCAAACCCTGGTATTTCTTCCAATAAAACCATCCACGTTCTGCAGTTTTCCAAGATTTTTAAATCAGCTCCAAACCCTGATATTTCTTCCATAAAACCGTCCATGTGCTGCAGTTTTCCAGGATTTTATAGCCAACCCCAAACCCTGGTATTTCTTCAATAAAACCATCCACGTTCTGCAGTTTTCCAGGATTTTATCCCCAGCCTCAAGCCCTGATAATTCTTCAATAAAACCATCTTGGTGCTGCAGTTTTCCAGGATTTTAAAATCAGCCTCAAACCCTGGTATTTCTTCCATAAAACCATCCACGTTCTGCAGTTTTCCAAGATTTTAAAATCAGCTCCAAACCCTGATATTTCTTCCATAAAACCGTCCATGTGCTGCAGTTTTCCAGGATTTTCTGCCCAGCCCCAAACCCTGATATTTCTCCAATAAAACCACGACACCCCCGCGGTTTTCCAGGCTCTCCTGCGGTCGCTGCCCGAGCCCGGGGATGGTTTGGGGTGAATCCGCGGGTTTGGGGAGCCGGGCGGGTTTTCCCCGGGGAAGCGGACGGATGTCGGATGACGGATGAAGGATGACGATGATGATGATGGGTGAGGGCTCGGAGCAGCTCCTCCCTCTCGCTATTTATTGCTGCGCGGAGCTCCGCGCCTGAATCACCTCGGAGCGAGCGGGCAGCGCCTTTCCAGCCGGTGAGTGCCGGGGAAAAGGGGTCAGGGGGCTGCGGGGGGGGGATAAACCAGAGGCGAGGGGGGTTTGAACCGCGGGGCTGCCTCTTTTCCTGCCAAAAAAATTGGACAATTCCAGCGGCTCCTTAAAAGCCAGCGCCCTGCTCCTGCCCGCTCTTGTTTACTCAGCGCTTACTCAACATCGGGAATTCCTCCTCCCAGGGCTCTGCCTTCTCCCCCGGCCGCCAGCTGCTCCCCCTCGGTCTGGGGAACTGAAAGGGGCGATTTCTCAACCCAGGGGTGACATTTTTTTGGGGGGGAAATTCCCGTTGAATTCCCAATTCCCAGAGCGCCAGGCCGGAATTTCCAGCGCAGGAGGGTCCGCACTCCCCACCCCCGAGCATCTTCCACCTCCACCTTCCCCACCTCCCTCCTCCGCCTCCCCGGGGACCTTCCCAAGGTTGTTTCCAGGCTTATTTTGGCACCTGGGTGTCGCTTTTTCCCCTCCCAGGCGAATCCTCCTCCTTGCCAGCGCCCAGCACGTAATTGCTGCTTTCTGCCTCCATTTTCCGCTGGTTCCTCCAGCCCCGATAGAAATCGGCTCCGCCACAAACCACCTGAATTAATTCCTCATTTCCAGCATCCGCCTGGAGGGCGAATCCGGGGCAGAAAGGTTAAAAAAAAAAACAACCCCAAAACAATCCCTGTGAAGTCGCTCGATCTGTAATTTAATATTAATGCCACGCTCAGGCCGTAAATAGCATTTCCGAGCAGAGAGATGCCAGCTCGGCGTTCAGAAATCGGGGATTTTTCCAGGAGAAAACCCCGGATTCTCGGGAAGCAGCTCCGGCAGGGCTTTGGCCAGAAACTCATTTATTTAATTGGGTGGCTAATTAGCGCCCATGTCCTGTTTGTCAGCGCTCCGAGGACAATCAGGGGAGCAGCTCCGGCCCCAGAGCCCCGAACCAGCCTCAACCCCGCCAGTTCCTCCACGAAACCATCGCGGAGCTCTGCCAGAACCCCTCTCCAGCCAAGATTTTTAATTTTTAATTCAGCCAGGACCTGGTTTTTAACCAGGTTTTTAACCAGGTTTTTAACCAGTTTTTTTTTTAACCCCTCGGAGCTCGCAGGGGCAGCGACGCCCCCAGAAATTCACCGAAAATCGCCCTGGTATTTTATTTTTTCCCCTCCCGCCGCGCTCCTTTTGCCAGCCCCGAGGAGCCGCTTGTTTTTCCTCCCTTCTGGCTATTTTTAACCCCCTGATCTCATCCCTGCCCCCGGCGGGTGGGTGAGGGAGGCGGCGAGCCCCGGCCCGCTCCTCCAGCCCGGCTTTTTCCAGGAAGGAGCAAATCCCAAAGCTGGAATTCCAAATCCCAAACCTGGAATTGCTGCCCCATCACCAGGGATGAGCAAATCCAAATCCCAGACCTGGAATTGCCAGGGATGAGCAAATCCCAAACCTGGAATTGCTGTCACTCACCAGGGACGAGTAAATCCACATCCCAGACCTGGAACTCCAAATCCCAGACCTGGAATTCCCAATCCCAAACCTGGAATTCCCAATCCCAAACCTGGAATCGCTGCCCCTCACCAGGGACGAGCAAATCCAAATCCCAGACCCGGAATTCCCAATCCCAGACCTGGAATTCCCAATCCCAAACCTGGAATTCCAAATCCCAGACCTGGAATTGCCATGGATGAGCAAATTCCGAACCTGGAATTCCTGCCCCATCACCAGGGACGAGCAAATCCAAATCCCAGACCTGGAATTCCACATCCCAGACCTGGAATTGCTGCCCCTCACCAGGGAGGAGCAAATCCAAAGCCCTGACCTGGAATTCCCAATCCCAAACCTGGAATTCCAATCCCAGACCTGGAACTCCCAATCCCAGACCTGGAATTCCCAATCCCAAACCTGGAATTCCGAACCTGGAATTCCTGCCCATCACCAGGCACGGGCTTTGCATCCCCCCCGAGCTTGTGAACAATCCCACCCAGACCCCTGAGCCTGAAGGGCCTTTAATCCAAACATTTCTGGACAAAGCCCCAGATTTTGGGAGGGAAAAGGGAGAAAAAGCATCCCTAGGGAAGGCGGAGAGAGGGATTTGCTTTTTGTGGCCCACGAATCCGTGTCCAGGTGGAACAGGGGAATTTCTGCCTGGAGCAGGGGCTCCTTTGGCCTTTTTGGCTGGAGGAAGGTTCAGCATTCCTGCCCGAGTCGGGATTATTCGCTGCAGAAAGATGAATTTGGGACCCAAAGGGAATTATTTCTGGCTGCATCCAGGGGGGATTTTGGGGGGCAGGATGGAAAATCCCGATTTTTATCACACATGGAAACCCAGGGCAGCGCTGACTCAGTGCCCTTGGCACGGCCAGGAGGCGTCGGAGGCGTTTGGCAGCTTGGCCTTTTGGGTTCTTTTGGTCTTGGAGGTGTTTCCCAAAGGATTTGCAGCCCCGCTGGGGATTGTCCCTTGTCCCTTGTCCCTTGTCCCGGCTGGATTATGCACACGGGGCTGGAAATGGGATTTATCTTTCCTGGAAATGGGATTTATCCCCCCTGAAAATGGGGGAAATGGGATTTATCCCCTCGGAAATGGGATTAATCCCCCATGGAAATGGGGGAAATGGGATTTATCCCCCTGGCAATGGAGGAAATGGGATTTACCCCCCTGGAAATGGGGTTTAACTCCCTGGAAATGATAGAAATGGGATACATCCCCCTGGAAATGGGATTTACCCCCCTGGAAATGGGGTTTATCCCCTGGAAATGGGATTTACCCCTCTGGAAATGGGATTTATCCCCTGGAAATGGGATTTACCCCTCTGGAAAAGGGATTTACCCCCCTGGAAATGGGATTTACCCCCCTGGAAATGGGGTTTATCCCCTGGAAATGGGATTTACCCCCCTGGAAATGGGATTTATCCCCTGGAAATGGGATTTACCCCCCTGGAAATGGGATTTACCCCTCTGGAAATGGGATTTATCCCCTGGAAATGGGATTTATCCCCCCGGAAATGGGATTTACCCCTGGAAATGGGATTTACCCCCCTGGAAATGGGATTTATCCCCTGGAAATGGGATTTACCCCCCCGGAAATGGGATTTCCCCCCCGGGCAGGGTGGGAGATGCCCGGAATGCCAGCAGCATTCACCAGTCCCTGGATGCTGGCAGACTCTGAATCCCAGAAATGGCCATGAATTAACAGGGATTGGGGTAAAACCTGCTGAGTTTGGGAAAGGAACCCCCCGGGGCCAGGCTGGGCTGGATCCATCCCGGGGGCACAGCCGGGGTCTCATCTCTGCCCCCAGCCCGGGGACTCAAAATCAGCTGGAGCATTTTCAATAAAAGCTTTTCTTTCACCACCTGAAGCTGCCATTGCCAGCAGTTGGAGGATATATTGAAAATTATTATTATTATTATTATTATTATTATTATTATTATTATTATTATTATTATTATTAATCCATATCTCTCTCTAGATATAAAAATAGATAAATACATGTCTATACATATATTTATATACATATACTTTAAATACAAATACATGTATATACAGATATAAATATGTTAAAATACATATATTCACATACATATAAATATATACATATATACCTATATATGTAAATATATTAAAATAGACAAACATAAAATAAGCATATATAACACAATAATAATAAATATAAATGCAATAATAAATAAAAAATATATAGATACAATAATGAGTAATTTAAAAATAAAATAAGCATATATAACACAATAATAATAAATATAAATGCAATAATAAATAAAAATATATAGATACAATAATGAGTAATTTAAAAATAAAATAAGCATATATAACACAATAATATAAATATAAATGCAATAATAACTAAAAAATATAGGTACAATAATGAGTAATTTTTATATATACGTATATATACATATATATGCATATAAAATGCATATATAAACACATATAAATACACACATATATAAATGTGTATATAGAATAAAAAATAAATACATACCAAGATAAAAATATATAAAATGTAGAATTATATAAAATGCATATATATATAAAAATATAAATATATATAAAATATAAATAGATAAAAATATAAATAGATATAAATATACATCGCTATAAATAGAAATAGATATACATAGACATAGATATAAATAGACTGATATACATATACTATCTATATATAAATATATATATACAAAAATGGTAAATATTTGACATTTATGTATAAATGAAGGGTTTGGGGGGATGCCAGATACCTTTAGTCCCACGCTGTTTATCCAGCTGCATTTGAGGGGGCCAGCCGTGGTTTTCGTGCCCCGGGTTGGGGCTGTGGCCGTGCCCTGACGCTGTCCTTGTCCCCACAGCCATGGCCCGGCTCCTCGGCACCTCCTGCCTGCTGCTGCTGCTGCTCCTGGGCCTCTGCGCCGACGTCGCCTCCTCCAAGAAGGGCAAAGTCAAACCCGGCGGGGGCGGCTGGGGCACGGGCAGCCGCCAGCCCAGCTACCCCCGCCAGCCCGGCTACCCCCAGAACCCGGGCTACCCGCACAACCCGGGCTACCCGCACAACCCGGGCTACCCGCACAACCCGGGCTACCCCCAGAACCCCGGCTACCCGCACAACCCCGGCTACCCGGGCTGGGGCCAGGGCTACAACCCGTCCAGCGGGGGCACGTACCACCAGAAGCCCTGGAAGGCGCCGAAGCCCAAGACCAACCTGAAGCACGTGGCGGGGGCGGCGGCGGCGGGCGCCGTGGTGGGGGGCTTGGGGGGCTACGCCATGGGCAGGGTGATGTCGGGCATGCACTACCGCTTCGACAGCCCCGACGAGTCGCGCTGGTGGAGCGAGAACGCCGCCCGCTACCCCAACCAGGTCTACTATCGCGACTACCGCGACCAGCGCGGCGGCCCCGTGCCGCAGGACGTCTTCGTGGCCGACTGCTTCAACATCACCGTCACCGAGCACAACATCGGCCCCGCCGCCAGGAAGGGCGGCAACGCCTCGGAGGCGCTGAACCAGACGGAGGCGGAGCTGGAGACGCGCGTGGTGACCAAGGTGATCCGGGAGATGTGCATCCAGCAGTACCAGGAGTACCGGCTGGCTTCCCACGCCGCCCGCCGCCCGGCCGATGCCCCGCTGGCCGCCCTGCTGCTCCTCGTCCTCCTCGCCCTGCACTAGGGAGGGAGCCCCGCGCCGTCCCGGTGTCCCCCGTGTCCCCCGCGGGGTCCCCACGTCCCCTCCCCAGGTGTTGGTTTTGGTGAGGAGCCCCCCCGGGGCGCTCTGCGGCGCCTCCGGTATAGGCAATGGGATGAAAATTTGGTTTTCTGCCCCAAAAATGGCTCCGGGACGGTGCTGGAGCCCAGAACAGCGGCCTTCGCCTCCTCCTCCTCCTCGGGGTCACCCCGAGAGGGACCAGGCAGAGGGGAGCTCCCCCCTTGGCGTCCCTGCAGGGGCTTTTCCAAAAATCCTCTTTGTCAGCAGGCAGGGATTTGCCTCAGCCCCCAGCCACCCCCGTTCCCCGGGGGGCTCAGAGGGGTTCTCAAGCTGCCAGGTTGCAATTTGAACCCTTCCATCCCAAAAAAAGCCCCTTCCCTTCCCCCTGTACACGAGGAGCTGCCGCTCCACACCCTGCATGCTGCAAAAACCCCCTGCAGCAAGACACCAAAATAAAGTCGATTTTCACTCCCTGTCACGGCCAGGCTGAAGCCCCGGCCGGTGTTTAGAGGCAGAAAGTGCTGCTTGAATGCCCCAAACGCCCCAAAACGGTGTCACAGCCCGAGAAAAAGCCAGGTTGGCTGCTCCAGGTGAGCAGTCCTGTTCACGCTCCAGCACCTGGACCTGCAGGATGTGAAATTGCAGCAGGAGGGATCCTCAGGGGGTCAGGCACGAAGCAAGAGACTGAAACCAGCGCACCACGCCGGGTCAGCGTCAGCACCGCGGAAAAACGGGCCTGGGAAAGGGAGATGCTTAAAAAAAAAAAAAAGTGACATTTGTGAGTAATTCAAAAAGCAGCGGGTGGAATTCCTGCTCCTGGTGAGGGTGCTGGGCTGGGGACGAGCTGTAACACCCGCGCTCCGCATCCCCCGTGTCGTTTGATTTTTGCAAGGCACTGAATAACACCGTCCTCAACGGGAATTATTATTTTTTTTTTTAATTGTTTTTTTCCTTTTTGCATCGGTGTAAGCTAAGTGAAGATCTATATTATATATAAATACCTATAAACAGAGAGGAAGGAAACCCTCCAGGACAGCCGGAGCAGGGCTTCGCGGCTCCCCGTCCTTTGCACCCGCGGATGTTTTGTAACCCTGTCACGCTGCATGCCCGGGCTGTGCCGTGCTGAGCCTTTCCCGAGTGTTCCTCGTCTGGTACAAATTAAATCGGATCGAGCCGAGGTGCCCGGCAGCCTCCTTTGTGTGCCAGGCATTTCCCGCATTTCTGCATTCCCTGCATTTCCGCCCTCCCCGGCCTCAGGGAGCTTTTGTTCCCTTCCAGCCCCGCTTTAACCCAAACCCCGCCGATTGAACCCAAACCCCAGCGAACCTCTTCTCCTCCCCCGCTCCCATCGCTGCAGTCCAAGAGGAGTTTTCTAATTTCTGTCTCGTTCCAGTTTCTGTTCTAATAAAGGAGTTTTTACATTTGCTGTTTCGGTGGCGTTAAGCCCGACCCAAGCCCTGCTTCATCCTGGGATCCCGGAGTGCTTTGGGTTGGGAGGGACCTTAAATCCCCCCCCAGTGCCACCCCTGCCCTGGCAGGGACACCTCCCACTGTGCCAGGGCTCCAGCCCGGCCTTGGGCACTGCCAGGGATCCAGGAGCAGCCCCAGCTCCTCTGGGAATTCCATCCCAAAATCCCATCTCAATCTTCCCTTTCCCAGTGGGAAGCCATTCCCTGTGTTATCCCAAAATCCCTTATTCCAAATCCCTCCCCAGCTCTCCTGGAGCCCCTTCAGGCCCTGGAATGTGCTGGAAGCTCTCCCTGGATCCTTCCCTTCTCCAGGGGAACATTCCCAGCTCTCCCTGGATCCTTCCCTTCTCCGGGGGAACATTCCCAGCTCTCCCTGGATCCTTCCCTTCTCCAGGGGAACATTCCCAGCTCTCCCTGGATCCTTCCCTTCTCCAGGGGAACATTCCCAGCTCTCCCTGGATCCTTTCCCTTCTCCGGGGGAACATTCCCAGCTCTCCCTGGATCCTTTCCCTTCTCCGGGGGAACATTCCCAGCTCTCCTGGATCCTTCCCTGCTCCGGGGAACATTCCCAGCTCTCCCTGGATCCTTCCCTTCTCCGGGGGAACATTCCCAGCTCTCCCTGGATCCTTTCCCTGCTCCGGGGGAACATTCCCAGCTCTCCCTGGATCCTTCCCTTCTCCGGGGGAACATTCCCAGCTCTCCCTGGATCCTTCCCTTCTCCGGGGGAACATTCCCAGCTCTCCCTGGATCCTTCCCTTCTCCGGGGGAACATTCCCAGCTCTCCCTGGATCCTTTCCCTGCTCCGGGGGAACATTCCCAGCTCTCCTAGCGCGGCTCCAGCTCCTCTGGGCTCGCCCCAGCAGCTCCACCAGCTCCAGGTGGGCTCCCAGCCCTGCAGGTGGGGTCTCACCTGGGCGGGGCCGAGGGGCAGAACCCCCCGGAGCTGCTGCCCGCGCTGGGGCTCGGTGCCAATCGGTCCTGATGGGATTTATTTGCATTCATTTGCATCTCACTGGGGCAGGACCCCTCCTCCAACAGCCCCGCGGGAGGAGGAGAAATTCTCCCCAGATCAGGAAGGAAAAAACTTCACCTCATCCAAAGGAAGAGAAAAAAGAATGAAGGGAAAAAAGAAAATAATCCTGAGATGAACTCATGGATATTTCCAGGAAGGCGCTCCCAGCACCTGCACCGTGAACTCCCCTGGGGAGGGTTTGACCTCAGCAGCAGCAGAACCACAAATTTCTCATTTTTAACCCCAAACCCTTCAATTCCCTCCCTCCCAGTCATGGGAAGCACATTGGCAATGCTCAGAGGAGCCCAAAAATGACATTTCCCCCCTGCACACGCAGCACCCCGGGTTTTTAACCCATCCCAGGGACCGAGGGCGATTTTTGGAGCTGAGCAGGGGAGGTCAGAACTTTCCTGGCTCTGGGAACACCCAAGGGCGGTGACACCCTGAACTCTTGGTCCTTTAGGGACAGCTGGATCGAATTACTCCTCTGCCGTGATCTGCTGAAGCGGAGAAATTAATTAATTAATTAATTAATGAGCCAAACACTCCAAATCCTGCAGCGTGCACGGGAGCCACGCGTGGAGGAGTTTCTGATTTACCAGGATGGCCATAAATACTCCCCAAAATGTAAATACACCCCAAAATGTAAATACACCCCAAAGTGTAAACATTCCCCCCAAAATGTAAATACACCCAAAGTATAAAAACCCCCCAAAGTGTAAACCCCCCCCCAAAGTGTAAGTACAATAAAACCTTTAAAAAGCCCCCAAAAGTGTAAATACAATAAAACCTATAAAAACCCCCCAAAGTGTAAACCCCCGCCCCAAAGTGTAAATACTCCCCCAAATACAATAAAACCTATAAAACCCCCCCAAAGTGTAAATACAATAAAACCTGAGGTGTTTTTTTCAGAGTTTGCTCCAAATCTCTCCTCACACAGCTCTCGGCATCCCCCAAATACACCCCAAAGTGTAAATATCCCCCCCCAAATATAAACGCACTAAAACCTGAGGTGTTTTTTTTAGAGTTTGCTCCAAATCTCTCCTCACACAACCCTTGGCACCCCCCATCTCCCCAGATAAACACCCCCCGCCCAGGCAGACCTGATGAATTCGTTTTTCCTGCCTGGAAAAAGCCGTAAAAAGAGGAATTTTGGTGCTCAGCTGCCCGGTTTGCAGAGAGGAGGAGGAACAGCCGGGTTTAGAGGAGAGACCTCAGCTGGGGCTGGTTTGATGCCGGGCCAAGAGCTCCATCTCCCGTCCGAGCCCGGCCGCAGCTCCGGGCTCGGCTTTGCACGGAATAGCCCCAAAAACACCGCTCCAAACCCGGCCTGGGCTCGGTGCTGTGGGAAAAGCCTGGATTGGGCTTCTCCACCCACCTGTGGGAGCGCGACCCCCTCAGAGAGTCCCACCCCAGCGCCAGGGGGGTGGATTTTGGTTAAAATCAGAGGGTGTCTCAAGGCCAAACTTTATTGCGAGGCTGAGCCCCCCGTCCCCAGCCCCGCACCCCCCTCCCCGCGAGTCCCAGCGCTCTTCTGGGGGAAAAGGAGCGGATTTTGGGGAAGCCGAGCAACGGGAATCGCTGCGGGGACCGAGTTCCACAGGTCCTGGCAGGGCTGCCTTGGCTCACGCAGGTCCTGTCCCGGGTGGGGTCCCGCCGGTGCCGGGTGACGCTCGCAGGATCTCTCCGGTTCCAGGGGGGGTTCGCAGGATCCATCTGGTCCCGGGTGGATTTGCAGGATCCCTCCGGTCCCGGGTGGATTTGCAGGATCCACCTGGTCCCGTGTGGATTTGCAGGATCCATCTGGTCCCGGCTGAACTCGCAGGATCCATCGGTCCCGGGTGGATTTGCCGGATCCACTCGATCCCGGCTGGGGCTCGCAGGATCCGCCTCCCGATGCTGCCCCAGCTCCGGCCGCCGGCCAGGAGCGCCTCTCCCACCTGCCCAAGCCACATCCAATCCCCCAGGAAAGTCGCTTCTCTCCGAAAGACCGGCCGGGGGTGCCGGGGGTGCCCGGGGTGCCCTCAGCGCTGCAGCCCGTGGCTAACCAGGCAGGCTCCCGATGCCAGCAGCAGGGCGAGCCCGAGGCCGGCTCGCCGCTGCCCGGGGGCTCTGCTGGGGGCTCCCCGCTTGCCCCCCAGCTCGGGCCAGCCCCCGGCGTGGAACCCTCCCGCAGCCGGCGGCTGCCGCACCGCGGGGACGCCGTGCCCCAGGCGGGCCGGCCGCGGGCGACCCAGCAGCCCCATCCCGTAGCCCGCGGCAGCCCCGGCCGCGATGGCTCCGGCCACCTTGGAGCCGCGGCCCGGGGCGCTGCCAGCGCGGGACACGGCGCGGAAGCCCCCGCGGAGCCCCCCGGGCCCGGCGCTCCTCCCGCCGGCCCCGCGGCGGCCGCCGGCGGCGAGGCTGAGCAGGGCGAGCAGCAGCAGCAGCAGCAGCAGCGCCCAGCGCCGGGCGCGCTCCGGGGGCTCCATCCTGCCCCACCTGCGGGACAACGAGGTGCTGGGAGCGGGGGGCTCGCCCGGAGCGGGCAAACACCCGGGCGGGCTCCAGCGGGGTCGGGGGGTTTGTTCCCTCCGAGCTGGGAGCGGCCCCTGGGTGGGCTGGGTGGTGGGAGGTGGGGGGTCCCGGGAGGGGCTTGGGGACCTCAAAGGTCTTTTCCAACCTTTGTGAGGCTTTTTCAACCATTCTGTGGGGCTGGGGTTCTGTGAGTGGCACAGGCAGGGATCCAAGCCCTAAACTTGGTGTTATTAGCACCAAATGGCTCTTATCTCTACATTATCTCTATTTATCTGTCTATATTGTCTCTATCTCTATATTATCTCTATTTATCTGTCTGTATTCTCTCTATTTATCTCTACATTATCTCTATTTATCTGTCTATACTGTCTCTGTTTATCTCTATATTATCTCTATTTATCTATTTATTCTATATTTCTCTTTATCTCTATATTGTCTCTTTATCTCTATATTGTCTCTTTATCTCTATATTTTCTCTTTGTCTCTATATTTTCTCTTTATTATCTCTATATTGTCTCTGTTTATCTCTCCATATTATCTCTATTTTATTTTTTATTTATATATTAATCCATTGGCAGGTATTTATAATATTGTCGTATTATATATAATGTAGAATATATAACACTTTTTGATCAAAAAGCAATTATTTCTAATAGAGACCATTAATATATAATAATAGACAATGTTGTACATCATAATATTATTATACGCATAATTATTGTATTATGATACATTATTATATTGTATTAATAAGTATTGTATAATTTTATTCTATATTGTTATATTGTGATATTAATAATCGTGATATTATTTTTTATATTCTAATGCATTTATGCCTATTTTTATAGATCCTATTGATAGATAATCAATACATTCCAGCGGCAGATATCCCTCCCCATACCAAGGGGTTGGCCCGGCTGATCCTTAAGGCCCCTCCCCACCCACCCCACACCACAATTCCATAATTTAACGCATTCTTTCACATTTTTACCTCATTCCATACTTCCAGCCAGCAGCGAGCGCGGGCAGCAGGGCGCAGAGCACCCCAAAATCGCCGAGCCGGCCCAGGAGCGGGATGAGATCCCCCCGTCCCCCTCCCCCGGGGCTGAGCAAACACATCCCCATTGTGCCCGAGCTGCTGAGCCATCGCTGGCCCGCAGCAGCCCCGGAGAGCCGCGGCCGAGCTGACAAAAGCTTTTGGACCAGCAGAGCCCCCCTGGCCGGGGCAGCCCTGTGTCAGCGATTCCCTGGGCGCTGGAAGCTGCCAGGCTTGGCCCCCCCGCCCGCTCCAACCCCGGCGCTTCCAAAATGGAAATTCCTTCAATTCCCTCATTTCCATTCCTTCGGCTCTTGGGGGTGTTTTCAAGGAAGCGCTGAGAGGTGTTCAGCCCTTCCAGCTGTTGGCACAAAACCGGAAATCCCACAAAAAATCCCCAAACCAGGATTTTTCCCCCTATTTTCCCTCCTCTCTCCTTCCCCAATTTAGGGACCAGCCAGGGAAAACCGCGGGGCCGGAGCATCCCGGAGCTGCTCTCCCCATCCCAACCTCCGGCCGAACAAACCCCAATGATTTTTCTCCTCAGGAAGGAATTTTTTTCCAATTCCTTCCGTTTTCAGCCCAGAAAGGCGAGGAGCTGCCCTTCCCCGAGCGCCGCTGGCTCTGCCCGGCCGGCGCTGCCCCGGCAGGGGAGGGAGAGCGGGCAGGGCTCGGGCACAGCCGAAACCAGCCGGGCTTTACCTGCTGGGAGCCGAATTCCCGCGGGATGGAGCCTGCAGAGTGCAGGGATTGGTAATTCCTGGGCATGGAAAATCCCTAAGGGCTGGGTGAAACCGAAACCTGCCCAGGGCTCCTCAAAAATCCTCCAGAATTTAGCTGGGAATTTAAACCTGGGAGGTGCCAGAGTTTCTCCTTGGGGAGATTCTCCACTGGGATTTGACTCTTTTCCCTCATCTCATTTTTACTCACTTCCATGCCATTTCTAGTCACAAAAAGTGATTGATTTTGGACAAGCCAGACCCTAAACCTGCCCAAAGTTCCCCAAAAATCCTCCAGAATTTAGGTGGAGTTTAAACCTGGGAGGTGCCAGCGTTTCTCCTTAGGGACCTTCTCCACTGGGATTTGACTCTTTTCCCTCATCTCATTTTTACTCACTTCCATGGCATTCCTATCCTCAAAAAGGGATTGATTTTGGACAAGCCAGACCTTAAACCAGCTCGGTGTTTCCCAAAAATCCTCCAGAATTTAGGTGGAGTTTAAACCTGGGAGGTGCCAGCGTCTCTCCTTGGGGAGCGTCTCCACTCAGGATTTACTTTTTTCCCTCATCTCATTATTTACTCTTTTCCATGCCATTTCTAGCCACAAAAAGTGATTGATTTTGGACAAGCCAGACCCTAAACCTGCCCAAAGTTCCCCAAAAATCCTCCAGAATTTAGGTGGAGTTTAAACCTGGGAGGTGCCAGCGTTTCTCCTTGGGGAGATTCTCCACTGGGATTTGACTCTTTTCCCTCATCTCATTTTTACTCACTTCCATGGCATTCCTGTCCTCAAAAAGGGATTGATTTTGGACAAAGCCAGGCTCTGACTCAGGGGTGTTCATTCTGCATGAAGTTGCTACATCTTATTTGATTTTATTTCCTTGTTAATCCACGCAGCAGTGCCACAATCATCCTTCAAACACACCCAAAGCTCCTCTCGCTGTGCAACACTTTCCCCAACGCCAGTTAAAGGTGGAAAAGGTACCATTAAAATTAAAATTAAAATTAGGAAAAAATGACAAAGATGCATTGCAAAAACTCAGAGGGAAGGGGGAGGAAGTCAGAGGTTTAGTTGACATCGAGGTATCAAATGGGTATTGCTGGTTTAGCCTGGGAGGAAGGAGGTTTTTCCAGGTCCTGGTTCCACCAGGATCATTTCCTGGCTAGAAAATGGATTTGGAAAACAAAATCCTCTTTCTTTCTGCCTCCCCCTCCTCCTGGCTCTCCCCCCCAGACCCCTGGAGGTGCTGGAGGCCCTCAGCCCCCCCTGCGAGTGCTATTTGGCATTTACAGCTACCAGAGAGCTTGGACAGGGTGGTTTTCTCCAAAATCCCAAAATATTAGTGCAAATTACGGGGGGACAGAGGGGCCACGCCACGGCCACGGCTTTGGGCGAAAAATGGGATTTTCTCCTGGGCTGGAAACCCACCCATGAGCCCCCAGGTCAGGGTTAACCCCCCCAAAATCTCAGCCAAGCCTTGGCATTGACAAAACCCTCCCGACGCCTGGGAATTATTGCGGTGATAGGGCAGGAATGTGCTTCTCTCTAAAAATAAAAGAGGAATTTTTTTTTTTGTGCTCTCTTCTGTGGAGCAGCAGGACCCTCACGGGGAGCCACGATGGGCATTTCCAACCTGAGCCCCCCCAAAAATCCCAGCTCTGGAATCCTGGCAGCCCTCACCTCGGTGCTGCTCACACATTTCCTCTTTTCCTCTCTATTTTTTTTGTTTTTCTCCCCGGGATTTGAGGATTTGGCTGAAGCTGCCGCCAGCCAGAGCCTTCCTGGGAGGAGCCCCCCGAGGATTCTGCGGGGCTGAGGGCGTGGGAGGGGGTTTGGGGCCACCAGGAGCCTTTTGGGGCTGGGGTTTGGTGCAGCTGATCCCAGGGACGCTCACATGGCCGTGGGGCCCTCGCAGATCTCCTCCAGCCTCTGCTCGATCCTCAGCCGCAGGATGGAGTACCTGGGAGGCACAGAAATCCAAAAAACAAGGAGATTTCAACCCTGCAGGAATTCTAACCCCATCTGGGGGATGCCAAATCCCACACAGGAAACACCCCAAAAACCAGGCAGAAAATCCCACAGAGGAAACACCCCAAAACCAGGCAGAAAATCCCACAAACACCCCAAAACCAGGCAGAAAATCCTACAGAGGAAACATCCCAAAAACCAGGCAGAAAATCCCACAAACACCCCCAAAACCAGGCAGAAAATCCTACAGAGGAAACACCCCAAAAACCAGGCAGAAAATCCCACACAGGAAACACCCCAAAACCAGGCAGAAAATCCCACACAGGAAACACCCCAAAACCAGGCAGAAAATCCCACAAACACCCCCAAAACCAGGCAGAAAATCCCACACAGGAAACACCCCAAAACAGGCAGAAAATCCCACAAACACCCCAAAAACCAGGCAGAAAATCCCACACAGGAAACATCCCAAAACAGGCAGAAAATCCCACAAACACCCCAAAAACCAGGCAGAAAATCCCACAGAGGAAACACCCCAAAAACCAGGCAGAAAATCCCACAAACACCCCAAAAACCAGGCAGAAAATCCCACAGAGGAACACCCCAAAAACCAGGCAGAAAATCCCACAACAACACCCCAAAACCAGACAGAAAATCCCACAGAGGAAACATCCCAAAAACCAGGCAGAAAATCCCACAAACACCCCAAAACAGACAGAAAATCCCACAAACACCCCAAAACCAGGCAGAAAATCCTACAGAGGAAACATCCCAAAAACAGACAGAAAATCCCACAAACACCCCAAAACAGACAGAAAATCCCACAAAAATTCCCCACCCGAGGATTTTTCCCTCCTATTTTCCCCCCCTCTCTGCTCCCCCAAACTCAGGGATCACCAGCCAGGGAAAATCCCGGGGCTGGAGCATCCCAGGGCTGCAGAAATGAGATTTTCCAGGGATTTTCTTCACTCCCAGCATCCCCCCAGCCCCACGTACTTGTGCTTCAGCTTCTTCACTTCCCGGTCCTCCTCCTCCTCCAGCTTCTGGATGAAGCTCCTGAGGATGGGCATCTCGAATTTGATGTACTGGGCCACCTGGGAGGGACAGGAGAGGCAGGGAACGGTGAAGAGGGGGATGAACTGACCCACCCCCCCTTCCTCTCCTCGGATCTACCCAAGGACCCCAAAATTTTGCAGCAAACCCTAAAAATAAAATGATGTTTGTGGCCATCAGGTGGGTAAAAGGATTTATCGAAGGTTTGTTTGTTTTAATTTCGTTTTAATTCACCCGCTGGCTGCTGGAGGTGGCTCTGTCTGGGCACCCCCAAAGTCTCGGAGCTCATTAACCCCAAAGTGACCCCAAAAGTGCCGGGGTTGGGGTGGGGCTGCAGAGCCGAGCCGGCAGATGGCAACAGGGAGCTGCTCCCAGCCGGTGGGAAAAGAATTCCTGGGAAATCCTGGTCTGGGAGCAGGGCTGGGATGGCACAGTGGGGCTGGGAATGATCTGGGAATGATCTGGGGGCTGCTCTGGGAATGAACTGGGAATGAACTGGGAATGAACTGGGAATGCCCTGGGAATGATCTGGGAATGCTCTGGGAATGATCTGGGAATGATCTGGGAATGATCTGGGAATGCACTGGGAATGCACTGGGAATGCTCTGGAAATGATCTGGGGGCTGCTCTGGGAATGAACTGGGAATGCACTGGGAATGAACTGGGAATGCTCTGGGAATGAACTGGGAATGCACTGGGAATGCCCTGGGAATGAACTGGGAATGCTCTGGGAATGCCCTG
The DNA here is from genome assembly GCF_022539315.1 of Serinus canaria. NCBI lineage: Eukaryota > Metazoa > Chordata > Aves > Passeriformes > Fringillidae > Serinus > Serinus canaria. The sequence continues at coordinate 715,824 of NC_066335.1, read as the reverse complement.
GGAATGCTCTGGGAATGCCCTGGGAATGCTCTGGGGGCTGCTCTGGGAATGCTCTGGCACACACTGGGAATGATCTGGAATGATCTGGGAATGCACTGGGAATGCTCTGGGAATGCTCTGGGAACGCTCTGGGAATGATCTGGGCACATACTGGGAACGCTCTGGGAATGATCTGGGAATGCTCTGGGAATGATCTGGGCACACACTGGGAATGCTCTGGGAATGCTCTGGGGGCTGCTCTGGGCACACACTGGGAATGCTCTGGGCACAGGACCAGGAATTTCCCGGAGGATCAGGGGTTTGCATGGACAGGCCCCGCAGCAGAGCAGCTCCTGCAGCCCCAGCACGCCTCTGTTCATCGGGGATAAACCCTCCCCTGCGAGGGCGGGCAGGGGCTGGCACGGAATTCCCAAAAAATCCATCCCAGGATCCCTGGCAGTGTCCCAGGCCAGGCTGGACAGGGCTCGGAGCCACCTGGGGCAGGGGAGGTGTCCCTGCCACGGCAGGGGTGGCACTGGAGGGGCTCTGGGGTCCCTCCCACCCAAAGCTGTGACCCCCCGACCCCCAAACCTACCCCACCCTCCTCCCACACACAACCTCTCCCCCACCCCCCTCCTGTGACCCCCCGACCCCCAAACACCCCAAACCTCTCCCCCACCCCCCTCCTGTGACCCCCCGACCCCACCCCCAAACACCCCCAACCCCCAACACACCTCTCCCCCACCCCCCTCCTGTGACCCCCCGACCCCAAACACACCCCCCCAACCCCTCTCCACCCACCCACCTCCCCTCCTGTGACCCCCCGACCCCCCAACACCCCAAACCTCTCCCCCACCCCCCTCCTGTGACCCCCCGACACCCACACACCCCAAACCTCTCCCCCAACCCCCTCCTGTGACCCCCCGACCCCCCAAACACCCCAAACCTCTCCCCCACCCCCCTCCTGTGCCCCCCGACCCCCCAAACACCCCAAACCACCTCATCCCCCAACACCCCTCCCTCCTGTGACCCCCCGGCCGCACTCACGTCGTAGGTGACCTCCTCCACCTGGTCCTTCTCCATCAGGAACACCTTGGACACCTGCTCGCAGGGGCCCTGCAGCAGCCGGGCCAGCAGCGGGAAATCGCTGCCACGCAGCCGCTGCTTCTCTGCGGGGACAGAGCCGGCCCTGGCACCCGCACGGCACCGTGCCAGGGTGGCACCCGCGGGGCACCGTGCCAGGGTGGCACCCGCAGGGCACCGTGCCACCAGCACGGCACCGTGCCAGGGTGGTACCCACGGGGCACCGTGCCACCGGCAGGGCATGGTGGCACTGGCACTGCCCAGGTGGTACCAGCACTGCCCATGAGGTACCGGCAGTGCCAGAGTGGTACCAGTGGTGCCAGGGCAGTACTGGCAGTGCCTGGTTGGTATTGGCAGTGCCCCGGTGGTACCGGTGATGCCTGGGCAGTACCGGCAGTGCCTGGGTACCAGCACTGCCCATGAGGTACTGGCAGTGCCAGGGCGGTACCAGCAGTGCCAGGGCAGCACCAGAGCCAAGGTGGCAGCACCAGGGGGATTTGGGGCACTCATGCCCAGGGGTCTGGGGAAATCACATCCAGGGCATTTGGGGCACTGATGCCCAGGGGTTTGGGGCACTCATGCCCAGGGATTTGGGGCACTGATGCCCAGGGATTTGGGGCACTGATGCCCAGGGATTTGGGGCACTCATGCCCAGGGATTTGGGGCACTCCCATCTGTGATTTTGGGGCACTCACCTCCACTCGTGTGCACCATGTACAGAGCAAACTCCTCTGCAGAGTTCTCGATCTGGGGGGAGACACAAAGCCCCTGGTACACTCTTCATATATATATGGTATAGATTTTAAATATATATATATATATATATCTATATATTATTATATATTATATATATTATATATATATATTATATATATATGTCTTTGTGTGAGTATCACATAACATATGCCTGTATAAAATGTGAATGCAGATTTTATACGTGTAATGTAAAGATTATACATATACCATAAAGATTTAAATATAAAAATCACATATATATCATCTGAATGCAAGTTGCACATATATAACACAAATATTTATAAATAATATAAATATAAATATTAAGTTATATAAAATATAAAATATGAAAGCAAATAGATTATATCTATATATATATTAAAAAAAATTTTAAAAATATATTTAAAATCCGAATGCAGATATTATGCATATAATTTGTAACCCATTTAAATTTCCTTTAACCCCAGCACAAAGTGCACTCGGAGGGGACGAGGGGAGGGCTCCCCCACCTTGAATTTGTTGAGCAGCAGTTTGAGCACCTGCGGCGTGGTCATGGTGCTGTTGATGCGCACGTTGGTGACGGAGCCGTAGGCGGGCGTGAACACCGAGGTCTGGGGGGCACAGGCGGCACTGAGAGCCCTGCCCGGATCCCCCCGATCCCCCCGGATCCCCCCTGGATCCCGGCTGACCTTGTGGTTGTAGAAGTGGCCGTTGATGGAGAAGCGGTGCCGCCGCAGCCGCCGCTGCTCCCCGGCCGTGCGGGCGCTGCCGCGGGGCCGCACGCCGACATCGCTGCGCGTCCGCATCAGCTGCGGGGCCTCCTCGGCCCGGGGGGCTGCCTGCTCACTGCGGGCTCTGCCTGCTCCAGCGACCCCAGAAATGTGTTAGGAGGGCTCTTTTCCCAGCCCGGAGCTCCAAGGGGTCAGGGCTCTTCAGTTCTTATTGTTCTTATCTATAAATTCTTTCTCCTGTCCAGCCGAGGTCACTCAGCAGGTCAGACAGAGACACTGCCTGCCCCAGGGGTGGTTTTATGTTTTTATACTAAAAACCACCTGTGCAATATTTACCATCACTGCCTGCCTGCTCTCAGTGACCCCAGAAATGTGTTAGGAGCTCCAAGGGGTCAGGGCTCTTCAGTTCTTACTGTTCTTATCTATAAATTCTTTCTCTGGCCAGCCAAGATCTGCTCAGCAGGACAGACAGAGGCACTGCCTGCCCCTGGGGTGGTTTTATCTTTTTATACTAAAAACCACCTGTGCAATATTTACCATCACTGCCTGCCTGCTCCAGCAACCCCAGAAATGTGTTAGGAGGGCTCTTTTCCCAGCCTGGAGCTCCAAGGGGTCAGGGCTCTTCAGTTCTTACTGTTCTTATCTATAAATTCTTTCTCCCCCGATCGCTCAGCAGGCCAAGGCACTGCCTGCACCCGGTGACCTTTTATACTAAAAACCACCTGTGCAATATTTACCATAACTGCCTGCCTGCTCCAGGGACCCCAGAAATGTGTTAAGGCTCCCCAGCTCCAAGGGGTCAGGGCTCTTCAGTTCTTACTGTTCTTATCTATAAATTCTTTCTCTGCCCTGCCGAGGTCGCTCAGCAGGACCGACAGAGGCACTGCCTGCCCCTCGGGTGGTTTTATCTTTTTATACTAAAAACCACCTGTGCAATATTTACCATCACTTCCCAATCCCCTCACCTGTGTCAGACACTGAGCTGCTGCTCCAAACCCATCCCAAAGTGCCGCCATCCCAGCCTGAATCCCTGCTGCTGCCTGGATAAAACCCCTCCTCCCGGGAGCTCGAGCATTTCCCTCCCTTTTCCATAATTGAACTTTCTCTGTTCCCTTCCCTTTATCGAGGGCAGAGCCTCAGATCTCTGCATGAGAAGGGGCCTGGATCCAGATTTTTATAACCCAGCTCTAAATCCATGTTTGATGGAGCTCTCAGGCTGCAGCTCCAGGACGTGTCTGCAGCAGGCAGGAATCTCCAGCAGGAGCTGCTCCAGCTGCACAGGCTGCCTGAGCGCTCCCAGGAGCCCCCAGGCTCTGATCTTTACTGGGTTTCAGGGGAAAATGGAATAAAAGGATTCTTTTCCTTATGTGCTGGCAGGGGATTGAGGCCAGAGAGCCGAGGGGAATCGTGGTGGGGTGGGAGAGATTTAATGAAAGGGGAAAAGTGCTGGGAGTGGGGCTGATCCTGCTGGACCCAACCTGGTGGGTCCGACCCTGGGACTGATCCCAGTGGATCCGAGCCCTGGGACTGATCCCAGTGGATCCCAGCCCCTGGTGGATCCAAGCCCTGGGACTGATCCCAGTGGATCAGAGCCCCAGGAGAGCCCCAGGGCTGATCCTGGTGGATCCAATCCCAGTAGATCTGAGCCCCTGCACCAATCCTGGTGAATCCGAAGCAGATCCTGGAGGATCTGAGCCCCAGGACTGATCCTGGTGGACCCAATCCCAATGGATCCAAGCCCTTGGGCCACTCCTGGTGGATCCAATCCCGGTGGATCCCTGGCTCACCTGTGCCATTCCCGGGATTCCCAGTGCCGGTGGCAGTGTCCACATCTGTCACCTGGATGTCCGGCAGGGTGCTGGGCTTCAGCACGGACCTGGGGGGACAGAGGGGGTGGGTGGCCTGTCCTGGGTCCCTGTCCTGGGTCCCTGTCCCTGGGGGGCCGCAGGGGGAACAGCAATCCAGGGAATCTCTGCCCCTCATCCCTGATTCCAGCTGGGACAAAACACCTGGAGGAGGCAGCTGGGGGGGCAGCCTGCACAGCCTGACAGGATGGGAGGGGGTCTTGGGGCTGTTTGGGTGGGTTTGGGGCTGTTTGGGTGGGTTTGGGGCTGTGTTTTTAGGTCTGTGTTTTTCAGGGCTGTGTTTTGGGGCTGGGTTTTCAGATCTGAGTTTTTAGATCTGTGTTTTTCGGGGCTGTGTTTCCAGGTCTGTGTTTCCAGGGCTGTGTTTTCAGGGCTGTGTTTTTAGGGCTGTGTTTCAAGGCTGTATTTTTGGGGCTGTGTTTCAGGTCTGTGTTTTCAGGTCTGTATTTTCCAGGGCTGTGTTCTAGGTCTGTCTTTTTAGGTCTGTATTTTTTAGGTCTGTGTTTTTGGGGCTGTGTTTCAGGGCTGTGTTTTTAGGTCTGTATTTTTTAGGTCTGTATTTTCCAGGGCTGTGTTTTTGGGGCTGTGTTTCAGGGCTGTGTTTCAGGGCTGTGTTTTTAGGGCTGTATTTTTTAGGTCTGTATTTTTTAGGTCTGTGTTTTTAGGTCTGTGTTTTCCAGGGCTGTGTTTCGGGGCTGCCCTGGCCCCACTCACCCGTGGGCGCCCAGGTTGCAGCCCGAGTGCCAGGAGGAGGAGGAGGGCGGCGGGCGGATGCGCTGGTTGTCGTCCTGCATCTGCAGGCGGATGGGGCGGCGCAGCCCCCACGAGATGTTCAGCAGCCCCTCCACGATCAGCTCCCCTTCCTCCTGCAGCCACAGTTACACAGAAAACACAGGGGGGTTACACAGAATATGGGGATTTTATACACAGAATATGGGGATTTTTATGCACAGAATATGGGGATTTTATACACAGAATATGGGGATTTTATACACAGAATATGGGGATTTTATACACAGAATATGGGGATTTTTATGCACAGAATATGGGGATTTTATACCTAGAATATGGGGATTTTATACACAGAATATGGGGTTTTTATACACAGAATATGGGGATTTTATGCACAGAATATGGGGATTTTTATGCACAAAATATGGGGATTTTATGCACAGAATATGGGGATTTTATGCACAGAATACAGGGGTTTTACACACAGAATATGGGGATTTTATATGTAGAATATAAGGATTTTATACCTAGAATATAAGGATTTTATACACAGAATATATGGTTTTGGGTCCCTTCCCACCCAGACCATTCCAGGTCCCTGTTCCCAGCCCATTCCACAATTCCCTGTTCCCAGCCCATTCCACCGTTCCCTGTTCCCAGCCCATTCCAGTTCCCTGTTCCCAGCCCATTCCCGTTCCCTGTTCCCAGCCCATTCCAGGTCCCTGTTCCCAGCCCATTCCAGTTCCCTGTTCCCAGCCCATTCCACAATTCCCTGTTCCCAGCCCATCCCAGGTCCCTGTTCCCAGACCATTCCAGAATTCCCTGTTCCCAGCCCATTCCGTTCCCTGTTCCCAGCCCATTCCCGTTCCCTGTTCCCAGCCCATTCCCGTTCCCTGTTCCCAGCCCATTCCCGTTCCCTGTTCCCAGCCCATTCCCGTTCCCTGTTCCCAGCCCATTCCCAGTTCCCTGTTCCCAGCCCATTCCAGTTCCCTGTTCCCAGCCCATTCCGTTCCCTGTTCCCAGCCCATTCCCGTTCCCTGTTCCCAGCCCATTCCCGTTCCCTGTTCCCAGCCCATTCCCGTTCCCTGTCCCCTCCCCTCCCCTCTCACCTCCCGGTGCCGCAGCTGCAGGTTCTGCCCCTCGTAGTAGATGTTGTAGGTCTTGAGGTGCAGGAGCAGCTCATTCCTGGGGGGAAAAACGAAAAAAAGGGGAAAAAGGTGCTGGCATGGGTCCTTCCATGTCCCCCCATGTCCCCATACCTGGAGATGACCCTGTCCTTGCTGTGTGCCCCCCATGTCCCCCCCATGTCCCCCCCATGTCCCCATACCTGGAGATGACCCTGTCCCTGCCATGTCCCCCCAATGTCCCTCATGTCCCCCCATGTCCCCCCCATGTCCCCCCCATGTCCCCATACCTGGAGATGACCCTGTCCTTGCTGTGTGCCCCCCTGTCCCTGTCCCCCTGTCCCTGTCCTCTGTCCGGGTACCTGGAGATGACCCTGTCCCCCTCTGTCCCCCCCATGTCACCCCATGTCCCCCTCCTGAGATGACCCTGTCCTTGCCTGTCCCCCATGTCCCCCTCCTGTCCCCCCTGTCCCTCCCTGCCTTCCCCCCCATGTCCCCTGCCCTGTCCCTGTCCCTGTCCGGGTACCTGGAGATGACCCTGTCCCTGCCTGTCCCCCCTGTCCCCCCTTCCCCCCTGCAGATGCCCCCCCCTTGCTCCCCCATGTCCCCCCCTGTCCCCGTACCCTGTCCCCCCCATGTCCCCCCCATGTCCCCCCCATGTCCCCGTACCTGGAGATGACCCTGTCCCTGCCGCAGGGCACGGCGCCCCCCGGGAGCTCCATGGCGGGGCCGGGCGGGCATGGGGGGAGCCGGGCAGGGGCACGGGGGGGTCAGGGCAGCTCGGGCACCTGGGGGGTACAATGGAAATATAAATATAAATATAAATATAAATATAAATATATATATCTATAATATAAATGAATTAATATAATGGAAGTTCAAATGGAAATTCAAATGGAAATAAAATGGAAATAAAATGGAAGTATAAATGGAAATTCAAATAGAAATAAAAACTTGAAATCAAATAAAAACAAAAACGGAAATAAAAATTGAAATAAAAATGGAAATACAAATAGAACTAAAATTGGAACAAAAATGGAAATAAAAATTTAATGAAAATAGAAATAGAAGTAGAAGTAAAATAGAAACACTAGAACAATAGAAATAATAGAAATAGAAAGAAATAAAATGAAATAAAAATAAAAATAAAAATAGAAATTAAAATTAAAAATAATACACATTAAAAACGAAAATGAAATTAAAAATTGCCAATTAAAATATAACAAAAATAATAAAAAATAGAATAAAACCAAACACTAATAAGTACTACTACTAATAAAATAAAAGTAGTAAAAATAATAAATAAAAGCGAAAATAATAAAAAAAAAAATAAATGATAATACTTTAAAATAAGTAAATAAATAAGAAATAAATAAACCTATAAAAAATAAAAATAAGGAAGTAAGTACAATTTAAAGAAATGCAATAAATAAATAGATAAAAAATAAATAAATGAAATAAATAAATTAAATATAAATAAATGAAACAAAGAAATGAAATAAATAAATAACCTCCCCCCCCACCCCGCGGCCCCTGGGGCAGGAGGGAGATCAGATAAGGGCAGAACTCACTGAAAATTTAATCCCCGGGGATCTCCTTACTCGGGATTTGCATCACCCGCGGCTGTCCCAGCGGGGCCGGCTGGGAATTGTTCCTTTCCCCTTTTTTTACTCGGGAATTGTTCCTTTTCCCCTTTTTTTACTCGGGAATTGTTCCTTTTCCCCTTTTTTTACTCGGGAATTGTTCCTTTTCCCCTTTTTTTACTCGGGAATTGTTCCTTTCCCCTTTTTTTACTCTGGAATTGTTCCTTTCCCCCTTTTTTTTACTCTGGAATTGTTCCTTTCCCCCTTTTTTTACTCGGGAATTGTTCCTTTCCCCTTTTTTTACTCGGGAATTGTTCCTTTTCCCCTTTTTTTACTCGGGAATTGCTCCTTTCCCCCTTTTTTTACTCTGGAATTGTTCCTTTCCCCCTTTTTTTTACTCGGGAATTGTTCCTTTCCCCTTTTTTTACTCGGGAATTGTTCCTTCCCCCTTTTTTTTTACTCGGGAATTGTTCCTTTCCCCTTTTTTTACTCGGAATTGTTCCTTCCCCCTTTTTACTCGGGAATTGTCCTTTTTCCCCTTTTTTACTCTGGAATTGTTCCTTTTTCCCCTTTTTTCTCACTCGGGAATTGTTCCTTTCCCCTTTTTTTTACTCGGGAATGGTTCCTTTCCCCTTTTTTACTCGGGAATTGTTCCTTTTCCCCCTTTTTTTTACTCGGGAATTGTTCCTTTCCCCTTTTTTTACTCTGGAATTGTTCCTTTTCCCCTTTTTTTACTCTTTTCCCATCCCGGAGGGCAGGGCTGGGGGTGGCTGCGGCTCCCCGGGGCCTCCCAGGGATGAATTTCCAGGCAGGCAGAAATTCTGGGCTGATCCCTCAGGGATTTGTGATCCCAGCTGGAATTCTGGGGCGCACAAACCCTTGGGAAGCCCAAACCCCACCTGGGCCAGGCCCTGGCTCAGAGCTCGGGGCAGTTTTGGGTTTGGGGTGAAGCCCTTGGGGTGCTCAGGTTGGAATCAGCCCCCCGAGAGCCTCAGAACGGGGAGCTGGGGTGGTTTTAACGATGGAAAAAGAGCTTTTGGGGAAATTTCATTTTTCAGGGTCTTTTCCCTCCCTCCCCTTCTCCTGGAAGGGAAACTGAGGCGAGCAAAAAGGCTCTGAGTTCCTCCACCTGGCCATGGGCTTCCTCCCAGCCCCCCGGGACACAAATCCCCCTTTTCCTGAAAGAAAAAACCCCAAATCCACCCCAAAATCCAGGCCAAGGGGGTGAAACCTGCCCGGGGACCAACCCAAACCCTGCAGGGCTGGGGGCTCCATCGCACACGTGGGATAAAAAATGGATTTGCAGCAGCAAAAACTCCTCAGTGAGGAGGGGAAGGGCAGGAAATCAGCCCAGCCCAGCCCTGGGGCTCGGAGAAAAAGCAGAAGGAGAAGAGAAACTGCGGAAGGGCTGACAAAGCTTTGGGTTTCCTGAGGAGCTGTGGGAGCATTTTGGTAAAATCGGGGAAAATTTGGCAAAATTCAGCCAAATCCGGCCCCACCCCTCCTCCTGCAGCCGCCTCCCCCGGGAATGATCCCATTCATCCCCCAAAAGGGGCACCAGGAGGGGATTTGGCAGCTGGCTCAAGGGTTTGGGGCAAATCCCCGGGGGTTTGGGGCAGCAGCTGCGTGTGGGACCCCGAATTTGGGGTTCCAGGTGTGAGGGGCAGGAGGGGCATCCCCTGCTGGGGGTCCCCTGGCCAGAGAGGAAAAGCTCTGGGGATGTTCAAGGAGGATTAAAGGACAGGGCAGATGTGAAAACGGCGCCAGAAACACCAAAAGGAGTGAAAAGAGCCCTCCTGGAGCAGCAAAACCACAAAAGTGAGGGGGAAAAATCCCTCCTGGAGCAGCAAAACCACAAAAGTGAGGGGGAAAAGAGCCCTCCTGGAGCAGCAAAAACACAAAAGTGAGGGGAAAAATCCCTCCTGGAGCAGCAAAACACCAAAAGGAGTGAAAAGAACTCTCCTGGAGCAGCAAAACCAGCAAAGTGAGGGGGAAAATCCCTCCTGGAGCAGCAAAAACACAAAAGTGAGGGGGAAAAATCCCTCCTGGAGCAGCAGAGGCCAGGGTGGAGCCCTTGGTACCACTCAGAGCTTTGCTCCGGAGCATCCCGGAGCTGCCAGGGGCGAAGCCAAGTCCCGATTCCCTGGCAGGGAGCAGGGGAGGAACCGGAGCCATAAAAAAAGCCCCGTTTGGGGTGGAGGGGGAGCTGCAGGCGCAGGTTCATCCTCCGTGCCGAGGAGTTTCCTGTTTACAGCCGGCTCTGCCACCTTGGCCTCCGTCATCACATCCCCTTCCTCGCTGGGGAAAGGGGCAAATTCTTCCTTTTTTGGGTCTGCAGAGAAAACCGGGCTGGGAGCGGAGGGGAGAGGCGGCTCCGGGAGGATCCCCGGCACTGCCAGCCGGCATCCCGGCTGGGATCACCCGGGAGAGGCTGGGATAACCCGGGAGAGGCTGGGAATCACCCGGGAGAGGCTGGGAATCACCCGGGAGAGGCTGGGATAACCCGGGAGAGGCTGGGATCACCCGGGAGAGGCTGGGAATCACCCGGGAGAGGCTGGGATCACCCGGGAAAAGCTGGGATCTCCCGGGAGAGGCTGGGAATCACCCAAATCAAAGCGCTGGCCAAGTGGAAGTCGCTGCATTGCTCAACCCTGTCAGTTTGGGGCCGTCTCAGTTCTCGGCACCCCCGTGCCTCAGTTTCCCCCTCGGAGCTGTCGCGGTTCCGCCCTGCCCGGCCCGGCCCGGCCCGAGCCCCTCCTGGCGCTTTTAGCGCTTTTAGCACAGCTCCGGATCGAACCAAGGAGGGCTCCGGGCCCCTCTGCCTCCTCTCGGCTGCTCCCGGGCCTGGGGGACCCCACGGAGCCCGGACTCCCCAGAACCAGCCCCCCTAAACCCCGTCCCGCAGCGCAGCCCGGGGGAGCCCGGCCGCATCCACAGCCCCTGACCGGCTCCAGCACAACAAAACAAGGAAAAAAGTAGCAAAACCCCCCCAAACCCGCGTTTTCAGCAGGACAGCGATGTCCTCCCCTGCTCCCGCAAAGAAATCTGCGGTTTTTGGGAGGTTTTGCTGCCTCGGTCCCTCCCCGCCCCGGCAGCATCCCCGGCATCCCCCGCCGGGGCGGGAGGCGCGGATCCGGCGCACCGAGGATTGTGGGAATATCCCGCTCCCCGGGAGGCCGCGATGCTCCCTCCCCGCGGCCCCGGCCGCCTCCCCCCGGCCCGAGGGCGCTCCGGGGCCGCGGCATCGCCCGGAGGCGGCGCCGGGGCGCGGGCGGAGCGGAGACCGAGCGCTCACCCCGAGCGGCGGATCCGGCGCTGCCCGCGGTGCCCGCGCTACTGCTGGGCTGGGATCGCTGCCCCGCGGCCGGCCCGCATCCCTAGGCGGGGAGCGGCGGCCGCTCCATTGTTCCAGCGCCGCTATTGTTCTCCGGCCCGGCCGCTCCGTCCTGCGGGGCACAGGGCAAGGAGGGAGCGCTCGGTGCCGCCGGAGGGGCCCGGGGCGCTCGGGGACAGCGGGGCCGCGCTCCGGGTGAAGCCCTCGGGAGGAGCCGGTGGCCACCAGGGGCTCCGGGCGGGCCCCGGCACAGCGCGGGCGGGACGGGGCGAGAAGGAGCCGAGCCCGGAGGGAGCCGCGGGGCTGCGGCCGCTCTGCCCCGCTCGGGGGGCGATGCCGGGGGCGCTCGGGGGGGCTGGGGTGACACCGGGGGTGGGGGTCGGATCCCGGAGATCCCGGAGGTTTTCCGTGAGCTGCCGGCTGCAGGGGAGCTCACGGAAAACCGGGAGCGGCTCGGCCCCGGGGCCGCTCCCGGCGCGGGGGACGGGGATGGGGATGGAGAGCGGGATGGGGGTGGGGGTGAGGATGAGGATGAAGATGATGCCCCGTCCCGCCCGCACTCACCCGGTGCCGGTGCCGCTCCGCTCTCAGCCGGTGCCCCGGAGGCCGCCCCTGGGCGGGGCGGGACGCGACGGGGAGGGGCGCGGGCGGGGCCGGGGGTGGCAGCGCGGGGGACACCCCCTCCCTCCCTCCCTCCCTCCCTCCCTCCGCCGGGGTCATCCCGGAACCCGCATCCCGGAGGGCATCCCGGCTCCGGGGTCCCATCCCGGCTCTGGGGTCCCATCCCGGCTCCGGGGTCCCATCCCGGTGCCAGGGCTGGGCACCCCATGGGATGCCACCTCCGGGAGCCAGGTTGTCCCCGCCCGGACATCCCGAGGAATGCTCCAGGAACATCCCTGGAGAAGGTTCTGGGTGCCCCAGGGACACCCTGGCTCCAGCCCGGCTGCACCTCAGGAGCGGGGTCTGAAAGGATTCTCCATCCCCGGTGCCAAAACCGGAGTCCCAAAGGATGCACTGTCCGTCCCCACTGTCACAACCAGGATCCCAAAAATGCCCCATTCCCAATGGCAGGAACAGGATCCCAAAAGATCCCCCATTCCTGATGGCCAGAACAGGATCCCCAAGGAATCCCCATCCCACGCAGCCAGGCTGGAAATGCTCCCACAATCAGCTCCAGCTTTGTCCAGAATTCCCAGAGGGAATTTGTGGGCTGCATCCCACAGGCTGGAGCGGCTGTTTCTGCCCTAAAAAGCCCCAAATCCTGGGCTCTCCAGTGCCAGCACACTTGGCTGCTCCCTCAGCCTCGGGATCCCACCCGGATCCAAAACCGCCCCCGAGCCGGGGATGCAGGAGGGAATAAATTCAAATAAAATCAGCCTGGAGCAGCAGCTGCAGCTGGGGGTCACAGCCAGCCCTGAGCCAGCACTCAGCATTCCCAGGATCCGGGTCCCACCCAGCCTGTCCGGTTCTGGTACCCTGGAGAGAGTTTGGGGGGGTTTTAGGGGTGTTTGGAGAGAGTTTGGGGGTGTTCAGTATTCCAGAGGAGCAGCAGCCGTGTCCCTCCTCCTTTGTCTGCCCCTGACCTTTCCCAGAGCTTTGTGGCTTCTCTGGTTTTTTTTTTCTTTTGAAGGAATTTGCCTAGAAACAGCCCACACCAAAGGGAAAAAAAAAACCCCAAACAGCCCCAAAACAAAGAAATAATCAAAGCAGCTGCTCGAGCCAACCAGGCCTCTCTGCAGGCAGACTGGAATGGGCCTTTTCTCCCAGATTTTCCTGGATTTCTGGGTAAAAGATGAGAAGTTCTGGAGGAGCCATCTGGCTCAGGGAAGCCCTGACTCGGGTCAGGATTGATATTCCAGCAGCATCTCCAGGGCTGGCAGGGATGAGAGGCCCTTTGTGGTGGGAGAGAGGAGAGGAGCCGGCCCCAAATCCCAGGATTCAGCCCCAAACACGGGGAGAGCTGAGCCTGACCCTCAGCTCGTGGGGGGGAAGCAAACAGAAAAATAAAAATAAAAATAAAAATAATAAAAATAATAAAAATAAATCTGGGGTTTGGGGTGGGCACCTGTGGGAGCACGGGGGGGGGATCTTGGCTGTGGAATTGGGGTTAAATCCTGATTTTTGCCATGCCCTGCTCGCTGCCACCAGTGCAGGGGTGGGGGGGAGCCTGGAGGGGGGAAGGGAGCAGGAAAATCCCAGGAATGGGGGAGGAATCCCAGGAAGAGGCAGGAACCCAAAGGAATGGGCAGGAAATGCCAGGAAGAACCCCAGGAACAGGCAGGAAATCCCAAGAAAGGGGCAGGAATTCCCTGAGCCTCTCCCCCACTAATCCAGGAATTCCCTGAGCCTCTCCCCCACTAATCCAGGAATTCCCTGAGCCTCTCCCCACACAAATCCAGGAATTCCCTGAGCCTCTCCCCACAAATCCAGGAATTCCCTGAGCCTCTCCCCACAAATCCAGGAATTCCCTGAGCCTCTCCCCAACAAATCCAGGAATTCCCTGGGCCCCTCCCCACACAATCCAGGAATTCCCTGAGCCTCTCCCCCACAAATCCAGGATTTCCCTGAGCCCTCCCCACAAATCCAGGAATTCCCTGGGCACTCCCCCCACAAATCCAGGAATTCCCTGGGCCTCTCCCCCACTAATCCAGGAATTCCCTGAGCCTCTCCCCCACAAATCCAGGAATTCCCTGAGCCTCCCCCCCACAAATCCAGGAATTCCCTGAGCCTCTCCCCCAACAATCAGGAATTCCTGAGCCTCTCCCCACACAAATCCAGGAATTCCCTGGGCCTCCCCCCACACAAATCCAGGAATTCCCTGAGCCTCTCCCCCACAAATCCAGGAATTCCCTGAGCCTCCCCCCCACAAATCCAGGAATTCCCTGAGCCTCCCCCCACAAATCCAGGAATTCCCTGAGCCTCCCCCCACAAATCCAGGAATTCCCTGGTGGGGGCTGTGAGAGCTGAGGGGTCTCAGGGATTTGGGGTTGTGGTTTTGGGCAGTACCTGCTCCAAAGGCTCTGGGTTGGGTCTTGCCATCACCTGGATTCTGAAATTAATAATCCATTAATCAATTAATTATCCATTGGGAAGAAATCAATCAGTCAGGGAGGAATCCTTCCCTTCCAGCCCAAACCACTCCAGGATTCTCTGATCCCACAATTCACCACCAAAGGACAATCACTGCATCTATGCCCGCGTTTATTTATACTGAACAGCTTTAAAAATACAGAATAAAATAGCTTTATCTACTATTATTCACAACATCTGGTCCAAATATTACATTTTTAAATATTTAGTTGTTTAATGAAGCAATGTTAGAAAAAAAAAAAAGGAATAATAACAAAAAAAAAAAAAGAATCCATAAGAGAATTACACATCTTGGAACAACAAAAAATAATCAAACAAAATTAAAAAAAAAAAAAGAAAAACCCGAAATAAACTTTTGCTGTTGAACAAAAAAGTTTTACAGCCAAAGTCAGTCACGAAAAGTCCTGGAAAAAAAAAGGAAAATTATCCCCACCGCCTAAGAACAGTCAATAGTTTGTTATGCCAGAGGTTGTTCTGAAGAGACAAATACAGGGGAGGGACTGGGGCTGGCAGCACGGGGGGCAGAGGGGGCAGAGAGGGGACAGAGAGGGGACAGAGCCACCCCTGGGAGGGCAGAGAGGACAGGGAGGGGACAGAGCCACCCCCGGCAGGGCAGAGCCACCCCTGGTGTCACCCCCAGCCCCAGCCAGGAGCCCCCGGGGTGGCTCCAAGCCCACCCCCAATCTCAGCCAGCCCCGGGAGCCCCAGAACCACAAACTGCACCCGGTGGGGCTCTGGGCTAAAGAGGAGTGACCCCCCCTGACCCCCCAACCTGGATCAGGAAAGGAAAAGGGGAGAGAGAGGAGGAAGAAGAGGCCGATTTTGGGTGGAGAATTGGGGCCGGTCTCTGCAGGCTCTGCCAGCCCAGGCTGCTCGGAGGGTCCAGGGCTCTGCCAGCACCGGGGCCTGCAGCGCTGCTGTGCCCGAAATTTCGGGGTTTGCACTTTTTTTTTGGGGTGTGAAGGACCCAGGGAGGGCTTTCTCCAATTGTGCCCCCGGGGCTCAGCAGGGAGGGAACAACAAAAGGCTCCGGTTTCGGGTAGGAACACAAAGGTGGGTAAATAAAGTATACACAACCACTATAGATTCGTCAATGAAGAAATTCTACCATCACATGACATTGTCATGACACTCATACCACTCCCTCCCAGGAAAAGCACCGCCGTTATCCTGAGTGGAAATGTTATTTTCTTAATATATGGAAATAAAATACTGCAATATTCATGTACAAACCAAGTTGTCATATTTCAAGTCAGTATTAAAAGGCAATAAAAGCAAATCTGGGGTTGAAAAGGTTGAGCTTTGTGAGCCAAGTCCCTCCAATATGACAACGTGAATCAGTCACAGCTGTCAGCTACGAAACCTAAATTTCTATAGGCATAATTTGCAAGTTTTTGCTTTAGAAAACGTGTTTCAACATGTCAGCAAGAACCCCTAATCGAACCTAAAAAAAATACAAGAGAATATCAATTACAAAAATCCCGAGTTGCTTTGTTTGTGTACACTGATGCCACCTCTGATATGACAAAATGAGATTTCTACCATGAATATTTGCCCTTCCCTCTCCAAACCTGGCTGAAGCTTCTCATCACCTCCTCACTCACCTCTCAGCTCCCAACTTCCCTGGGTGCTCGGGGTCTGCTGTTGGAAAAGGCAGGGAAGGACAGGGAGGAAAACCCAGCATGGCACTGGCACTCAGGTGGCACCTGGGCGTCCCCAGCACCCCCAGTTTGTGTTTGATTCTCCCCAAACCTGCAGCTTCATCCCCTGCCACAGCTCGGTACAGGCACCGAAATCCCTGCAGTTTGGAATTTCACTGCTCCATCCTCTCCAGCCCTGCTCAGCACCCCAACCCCTGGAATCTGGAATCTCACAGCAGCCACCTGGCAAAGGGACCGGGAGAAGGGAGCAAGAAAAAGGAGGATTTAAGGTCCAGAATCCCCCCTGCAGCTGCACAAACCCGGGGGGAACTCAGGCATTTCCCCCCAAAGAAAAGCCCCAGGAGGGGACAGGGCAGCTCCTCCTCCTCCTCCTCCTCCTCCTCCTCCTCCTCCCAGAGGCACCTCCAGCCTCCCGAGCCCAGCCCAGCCCCTCCTGCACACCCAGGGGTCCCTCCCGAGCCTGGGCTCACCTCTGACCACTCACCAGGGAGGAGCTGGGGGCTTGTCCCAGTCCAAGCTGGGATCCAAACTGGGACCCAAACTGGGACCCAAACTGGGACCCAACTGGGATCCAAACCTGGGATCCAAACCTGGGATCCAAACTGGGATCCAAACCTGGGACCCAACCTGGGACCCAAACCTGGGATCCAAACTGGGATCCAACCTGGGATCCAAACTGGGATCCAAACCTGGGATCCAAACTGGGATCCAAACCTGGGATCCAAACCTGGGACCCAAACCTGGGACCCAAACCTGGGACCCAAACCTGGGACCCAAACCTGGGACCCAAACTGGACCCAACCTGGGATCCAAACTGGGACCCAAACTGGGATCCAACCTGGGACCCAAACTGGGATCCAAACTGGGACCCAAACCTGGGATCCAAACCTGGGATCCAAACTGGGATCCAAACCTGGGACCCAAACTGGGATCCAAACTGGGACCCAAACTGGGATCCAAACCTGGGATCCAAACTGGGATCCAACTGACCCAATCCAGCTGCTCCCAAGGGCAGGGGCTGAGGGAATGGGCACAAAGCACAAAAGAATTAAATCCAACAGAAAACTGGGCTGCAGCTGCCTGGAGGGTGCTGGGGGAAGGAGGGGAGCTCTGCTCCAGGGAGGAGACAGGAAGGATTTATCCAGGATTTGCTGCCCTGGGACTTGGGAGTGTCCTGGGAATCCACAGGGAGCTCACCTGGACTCCCCAGCAGGTGAGACACCAACTCTGCTCCCACCCCTCCTCTCTGCACTTAGCTGGGGATGAAAAGCTCTTCCTCCCTTTCTCCACCTCTACAGGATAACCAACTTTGGGGTCTGCCATTCCACACCCCTGGGCCTGCAGGGCCTCCAGAGGTGGATTTGTTTTGTTTTGTTTTCCTTCTGGATTTGTTTTAACCCCTGCAGGTCTGCCCCCACCTCTGCACACACAGCTGGGCAGGCACTGAGCAGAGCTGCCCACACCCACACCCTGTGTGCAGGCAGGGGCAGCCAACACCTCCCTCCCTGGGCAGGAACACTGAAAAATGAGCAAAAATGACTTTTTTTTTGTTTCACAGGCAAACCAACCTCTACCACACACGGACTGCCCAGCAGCTCTGGGTGCACTGGCACCGAGAGTGCAAACTGCTGAGAGCTCCCCGAGGGACAAAGGCATGCTTGGGCAGGGACAAGCAGGGTACAGCGGGGTCTGGAACAGCCATGGCATGCTGAGAACGACTGCACGGAGCCATTCCCACCCTACACTACTCAGCACCGACCCCTCGAGCTCCGTCCTCGCCCTCCCCACCCCACCCCGGCCATGCTTCAACAACCCAGAACAAATTCCCCTGGGAGCAAACAGAGCTCCTGTGCTCCTGCCCAGCAGTCAGACTGGGATGAACAGACCAGGGCTTACAGGATTACTGGAGTGGTTTCCCAGGAGTACAAAACACAAGCACCGTAGAGCATTACTGGCCTTGAAATTACATCACACGACATTTCCCTGATGATCTCCACAGCTGAAAACGCTTCTGGGGCCACACTGAAGTCTAAAACTAACTTGCAATAGTAAGAACATTAAACAGGAATAAAACTGTTAATCATGAATGCATGATGAGCGTGAACACCCACATAACAGCAGAGCTGAGACTGCTCCAGGAAAGGAAAGATGGAGAGGAGCCCTGGTTGGAGCCGATACCCGTGAAGCCTTGGGTGGGTGAGGCTGCAGGTGCAGTGTCTCTGCCCTCCCAAACCCTGCCCAGCAGCATCAGCCTCTGGAGAAGCCCCACAGGAGGAGAAGAGCCAGCAGCAAATAAAAAAAATCCCTGCTCAGAGCCGTGTTTCCCTGTTAATTGCCGGGAGGTAATTAGCGTTTTGGCAGCACACACCCTGCTGCACACGGGCACCGAGGCCAGGCTGAGCTCAGCTCTGCCATCCCTGGAGCTCCTGGGGGGAGAGGGAATCCTCCTGGGAGCCCTGGTGGGCAGAGCAGGGGGGCAGAAATGAGAAATGCTCAGGAAGGGAAGTGGCTGCTGCTCTGAGCCACTCACGGCCTTCAGAGGCAAAGTTCTTCCAGAAAGTTCTGTCAGAGCACGGCTGTGCCACTGAAAGCACAGATCCCTCAGGGAGCCTCCCCTGACCTGGCAGCACCAGCTGAGCCCAGGGCACTCAGAGTGTGCCAGCCCAGGACACTCAGAGTGTGCCAGCCCAGGGCACTCAGAGTGTGCCAGCCCAGGGCACTGAGAGTGTGCCAGCCCAGGACACTCAGAGTGTGCCAGCCCAGGGCACTCAGAGTGTGCCAGCCCAGGACACTCAGAGTGTGCCAGCCCAGGGCACTGAGAGTGTGCCAGCCCAGGACACTCAGAGTGTGCCACCCAGGGCACTCAGAGTGTGCCAGCCAGGACACTCAGAGTGTGCCAGCCCAGGGCACTCAGAGTGTGACAGCCCAGGACACTGAGAGTGTGCCAGCCCAGGACACTCAGAGTGTGCCAGCCAGGGCACTCAGAGTGTGCCAGCCCAGGACACTGAGAGTGTGCCAGCCCAGGGCACTCAGAGTGTGACAGCCCAGGACACTGAGAGTGTGCCAGCCCAGGACACTCAGAGTGTGCCAGCCAGGGCACTCAGAGTGTGACAGCCCAGGGCACTGAGAGTGTGCCCGCCCAGGACACTGAGAGTGTGCCAGCCCAGGACACTCAGAGTGTGCCAGCCCAGGGCACTCAGAGTGTGCCAGCCCAGGGCCACTCAGAGTGTGCCAGCCCAGGACACTCAGAGTGTGCCAGCCCAGGACACTGAGAGTTGTGCCAGCCCAGGACACTCAGAGTGTGCCAGCCCAGGACACTCAGAGTGTGCCAGCCCAGGGCACTGAGAGTGTGCCAGCCCAGGACACTGAGAGTGTGCCAGCCAGGACACTCAGAGTGTGCCCGCCCAGGACACTCAGAGTGTGCCAGCCAGGGCACTCAGAGTGTGCCCGCCCAGGACACTGAGAGTGTGCCAGCCAGGACACTCAGAGTGTGCCAGCCCAGGACACTCAGAGTGTGCCAGCCCAGGACACTCAGAGTGTGCCAGCCCAGGGCACTCAGAGTGTGCCAGCCCAGGGCACTCAGAGTGTGCCAGCCCAGGGCACTCAGAGTGTGCCAGCCCAGGGCACTGAGAGTGTGCCAGCCCAGGACACTCAGAGTGTGCCAGCCCAGGGCACTGAGAGTGTGCCAGCCCAGGGCACTCAGAGTGTGCCAGCCCAGGGCACTGAGAGTGTGCCAGCTCAGGGCACTCAGAGTGTGCCAGCCAGGGCACTCAGAGTGTGCCAGCCCAGGGCACTCAGAGTGTGCCAGCCCAGGACACTGAGAGTGTGCCAGCCCAGGACACTCAGAGTGTGCCAGCCAGGACACTGCGAGTGTGCCAGCCCAGGGCACTCAGAGTGTGCCAGCCAGGACACTCAGAGTGTGCCAGCCCAGGACACTCAGAGTGTGCCAGCCCAGGACACTCAGAGTGTGCCAGCCCAGGACACTCAGAGTGTGCCAGCCCAGGACACTCAGAGTGTGCCAGCCCAGGACACTGAGAGTGTGCCAGCCCAGGACACTCAGAGTGTGCCAGCCCAGGGCACTCAGAGTGTGCCAGCCCAGGACACTCAGAGTGTGCCAGCCCAGGACACTCAGAGTGTGCCAGCCCAGGGCACTCAGAGTGTGCCAGCCCAGGACACTCAGAGTGTGCCAGCCCAGGACACTCAGAGTGTGCCAACCACTGAGCAGCACCACAGCACCCACCCATCTGACACGACCTGAAGGAAATATTTCTCCTTTCTCTCTCTCTTTTCCCCCTCCTTCTCTCCAAGGTTCAGCTTTCATAACCAACGCTGAGGGCTCCAATAAAATCACAATAAAATCACAATAAAACCAAAAATCTGCAGCAGCACCTCCACCTAAACCCATTAAAACCAAGAGAATGAGGTGCACAGCTCTCTCCAGCTTCCCAAAATCAGCAGGATTTGCCCCAGAGACACTAGACCTGGCTCCCACCACCCACAGCAGGAAAAGCTTTTTTTTTTTTTAAATTTTTTTTTTTTTAAATCCGTCTCAGCTCTGGTTCCAGAATTTAAATGCAGATATACAAAACATATATTTTAATGCTTCTTAATCAGCAAGAAACTGCAAATACATCTCTGACTACAACTAGATAATATAATTTCAGCTAAGGCTATACTGTAGCTTCTGAGTCCTGGTCTGAACTCCTGCAGCTGCTGCTTTTCCTGAAGCCTTTCCACGTGTAGCCCACGAAGGTGGGGCTGATGGGCAGGAAGCTGAAACACCTGAATTTCTTAATGAAGTCCATGCCAAAAGGCAGGTCGTAGGTCTCCATGCCATCCAGGGATTTGCTGCCTTTGCCAACCCCCTTCTTCCACTTCCGAATCCCCCTTTCCTCGGGGCTTCCTGCAAATCACAGAGGAGGAAAATCTGTTTATATTGGTGGGCAGCTTGACACGGACACAAAAACACCAAACTCAGCAAAGCTCTGGGAGGATCTTCCAGGCTCCTCCAAAAGGGAAAGAACACACGGTCTGCTTGGTTTGGAAGCCAAGGCAAATTTCTGGGAATGCTGCTTTTCTCCAGGGAGCTCGGCTTATACCCAGGGAATTCTCCTTTGACCCAGGGAATGCTGCTTTTATCCTGGGAATTCTGCCCTTCTCCAGGGAATTCTGACTGTCTGCAGGGAATTCTGCTTTTACCCAGGGAATTCTGCCTGTCTCCAGGAAATTCTGCCTTTCTCCAGGGATTGCTGCCTTTGCTCAGAGAATTCTACATTTTTTCCAGGGTGTTCTGCCTTTCTGCAGGGAATTCAGCCTTTCTCCAGGGAATGCTGTTTATACCCAGGGATTCCTGCCTGTCCCCAGGAATTTCTGTCCTTTTCCAGGGATTCCTGCCTGTCCCCAGGGATTGCTGTCATTTTTCCAGGGATTCCTGCCTGTCCCCAGGGATTCCTGCCTGTCCCCAGGGATGTGCAGGGCCCCCAGCCCAGGTTCCCAGCCCAGGTTCCCAGCCCAGGTTCCCAGCCCAGGAACCCCATCCCAGCACCCCCATCCCAGCGACGCCATCCCAGCGACCCCATCCCAGATCCCCCATCCCAGAGCCCCCAGCCCAGAGCCCCCAACCCAGATCCCCCAGCCCAGGTTCCCAGCCCAGAGCCCCCATCCCAGATCCCCCATCCCAGATCCCCCATCCCAGAGCCCCCATCCCAGATCCCCCATCCCAGAGCCCCCATCCCAGAGCCCCCATCCCAGATCCCCCATCCCAGAGCCCCCAGCCCAGGACCCCCATCCCAGATCCCCCATCCCAGAGCCCCCAGCCCAGGACCCCCATCCCAGAGCCCCCATCCCAGAGCCCCCAGCCCCCAGCCCAGCCCCACCTGGGATGGTGTTGTCCAGCACGAAGGCCACGCAGCCCCCGACGAACATGGCCGTGGTGAGCAGCACGTTCAGCACCTGATCAATGCCTGCAATTCCTGCAGCAGCAGGGAGAACCCGCTGGGTTTGGGGTGCCCAGAGCCCAATGCAGAACCTCCCCCAGGGCACAGCACGGGGCCCTGCTCCCCAAAATGCCATCTCAGGGGTCTCAGCTGCTCAGAGATGTCCCAGAGCAGCTTTTCAGCTCCTGCTGCAGGCACAGCTGGTCTGAGCCAAGCAGAAAACCGTGGGGGGCAAAGAGGGGCACTCACACTGTAAAATCCTGATTTTATATAATAATTCTTTTATAAATCTTGTATATAAATCTTTTACACAATTATTTTATAAATAACTAACCATTATTGTTATAAATATTTTGTAAATGATTTTTAAAATAAGTCTTTACTTTTCCAAGGGCCAGGGATTCCCAGCCCCAGTTCTGGAAGGACACTGCATTGACCACATCAAGCCTGAGGGATCTGCTTTTCTAACCACCTACAGCAGGACAGACATGCCCTTAAATCCTGGTCTGAAGGCACAGTGGAAAGAAAAGTCAGTTAATACTTTGTTTAAAAACCCCCAAACCAACCCAAAGCAGTGAAATATTTCCTTTGAGGGCATGTCTGGTGACACACACTGGCATCAGCACTGCTGAGGGTCACATGAGAACAGAACCCTCCCCAGTGAACTCCTCAAAGCCACAACTCCCTCAACAGGCTGCAAAGGAATTCACTGAAATAAATCAAAATTCAGGCCCAGGACACGTCTGAGGGACAGAAAATGTCAGCCCCAAACAATTCCCCACCTTCCAAACTCTGCCTTACTGTTTCCCCCTGATCTTTCAGCACCATTTCCAGCTCCCGTTCACCCTTCCAGTTCTTCCTTCAGCCCAGCTGGAAACTGCCCCCAGAGGCAGCAGGGAAGCTCCAGCTGTGCCCCACTGGAACACTCCCTGCAGCTCTCAGCCTCCCAGGGAATTCTCTGCACACACACAGAGCTTCTCTGCACCTACAGCCTTTCCTGTCTGCACCACCTGGGCTTTTTCCTCCACTATTTGGGTTTTTCCTCCATAATTTGGGGTTTTCCCTCCACTATTTGGGTTTTTCCCTCCACAATTTGGGTTTTTTCCCTCCACTATTTGGGTTTTCCCTCCACTATTTGGGTTTTTCCCTCCACCATTTGGGTTTTCCCTCCACTATTTTGGGGTTTTCCTCCACTATTTGGGTTTTTCCCTCCACAATTTGGCTTTTCCCTCCACTGTTTGGGTTTTCCCTCCACAATTTGGGTTTTTCCTTTACAATTCATGTTTTTCCCTCCACAATTTGGGTTTTCCCTCCACAATCTGGGTTTTCCCTCCACTATTTGGGTTTTTCCCTCCACCATTTGGGTTCCTCTCCCTGCCCCTCTGCACCTGCTGGCTTTTCCAGGTGAGCACAAGGCAGGAATGCTGCTGGGGGAGCAGGAGCACGTACCTGTGACCAGGGGGTTCTGTTTCAGATAGCTGGGGAGCACGAGGCCGAAGAAGATGGAAAATCCCAGCACGAAGAGGTTCCGGGAAGAATTGAGATCAATGAACTGCAGGTTGGACAGACCCACGGCCGTGATCATCCCTGAACACAAACACCCCAACAGCAGCTTTTAGGCAACTTTTTCTTTAAAAAACAACCCAAAACCCCCAGCAAAATCTCCCTGGAGCCCCCCAGCACATCTGGAATAATTTGTCAGAGCAGTGCCCGGGGTTTCCTCAATAGCACAGGAACTCTTAGCAAAGCTTTTTCTTCTTTCTCTTTGAATCTGTACTTTTGGAAACTAGCAGAGCTGAGGTTCAGTGCACCCTGAAAGCACAGAGCACTGCAAGCAGAAAGAGGAGATTCTGGAGATTATTGGGACAGCAGGGTTGCTCCTTTCTCTGGGGATCTCCTCCTGTCCAGCAGGTGTAAATCTGCCCAGTACACCTGTCACTGACATGTTTTATGAAAAATCTTTTACTTAGGATTTTCTCCTCTCCTGAGAGCTGAGAAGCCTCAGGAACAAACTGTAAACAATTCTTATCTGCTGCTGTGGGATGCAACAGAGCAAATCTCTGATTGGCCTCCTCATGCTGTTTGCAATTAAGAGCCCATCACAGTTCACCTGTCCAGCATCTCGGGCTGGGAGATCACATTCCTTTTCTATTCTTAGCTTAGCTTTAGGAGTGAAATCCTTCTCTTTATTCTTCTAGTGTAGTTTTTATAGATTATCTATCATATAATAATAAATCAAACCTTCTGATACACGGAGTCAACTTTGTCATCTCTTCCCTCATCCTGGAACCCCTCAAAGCGAGGTAACACACACCGCTCTGTGTCTGGGTCTATTTGACACAACAGGACCCATCTCTCACCCCCAGACGGTGCCTGGAGGAGCACAGAGCTGACAGGATGCATGCCCCAGACTGCCCAGCAGCAGCAGCAGCCCAGGCCTTACCAAAGAGGGTGCAGAAGAGAGCCCCCAGCACGGGGTCGGGCAGCGAGGCGAAGAGCGCGCTGAACTTGCCCACCATGCCCAGCAGCAGCATGAAGGCAGCTCCGTACTGGATCACCCTGCGGCTGCCAACCTGCAGGGAAACACCACACAGGCCATCAGGGCTGGCCACATCACACAGCACAGCCCTGCAAATGGCATCTGCTGCCTTCATTTTCTAATATTTTCTAAGCCTTCTGATGTTTACCTCCTTGTGGAGAACTTGCTCACACACTTTCTGTAGACAACACATTGTTTTGCATTCCTTTATGGAGGAGGAGAAACTTGATAAAACTGTTAGTTTGTCCAGTGGCATTGGAGAGGTGGCACTGTCACCCTCCAATCCACGGTCACTTTTGGAAAACTATAAATATTAGGGTCAAAAAATAAACTTTTTTCTTTTGCTCTTCACCTCAGAGCAAAGGTGTGCGTCTATTTCTTTCACAGTCATTGCCTGGCAAAAGATGTTGAGAATATAGAAACTGTGAGTGAGATTGAAATGAAAGCAAGCTCTGAGATCCCTCAGTTACTGAACAATGGGGAAACCATGGTGTGGCTGGCTGAAGGTAATCCCCTTTGGATGGAACAGAACCCTCTGCAAGCAGGCAGCTCCAAGGGGCAGAGCAGGCCCTGCCAGCTTGGCAGAAGGGCTCTGAAGAGGAGTTTTTAGGGTTTAAAATGTAGCACAATATGGTAATGTAGTGATTCTTATAGGCTGTATCTAAATACTATGAGATTTATATGCTCTACTAGATTGGTTAGTGAGAATCAGAATATTCAACACAGAAAATGATTTATTGGATTGTAACGGGAACTTTGCTCTCTTGCTCTTGTGCTCTTGCTCTCATCCTCTTGCTCTCTTGCTCTCACTTTTCTATGCTCTCAGCTCTTGCCTTTTACCTTCTTACCCTCTCATCCTCTCTCTCTCTCAGCCTGCTCTGAGCTGTGCCTGGCAGCTCCCAGCAGGGCCCTGCCCCAGGCCCTTGGCAATAAACCCCAATTTCCACATCCAGAAGAAGATTTACTGGATTGGAATGGGAACCCCACTCTCTCATCCTCTTTACCCCTCTCTTTACCCCTCTCTTCTCTCAGCCTGCTCTGAGCTGTGTCTGGCAGCTCCCAGCAGGGCCCTGCCCCAGGCCCTTGGCAATAAACCCCAAGTTCTGGCTCCAGAGATCTCTCCTCTCCATCCATCCTGACTGTGTTATCCCATCTCCCCTCCAGGTGAGGGCTGCCCCAGGCCAGCCTCACACCTGCTGCAGGGCTCAGCTTTCACTGCAGCTCCCTCCTGGCCCCGGGGGTATGGGCAGGAGGGAGGATGAGGCTGCACGCTCTCAGTCAGTGCTTTATTTAGAACATTATCATACATTAAATGTACTGTACTGAACTGGAGAGTACAGAGAGGGCACCTACAGAATGCCAAGGAGAAAATAATGAGAACTCAGACCTGTGACTCTTTCCAGAGCCTTGACCAAGGACAGAACAACTCCCAGCAGAGCCTTGACCAAGGACAGAACAGCTCCCACCCTAACCCTAACCCACCCCAGCAGGATGCAATGGAGCAATCACCTGGGGGTAAACAATCTCCCAACACATTCCACGTGGGCACAACAAACGAGGTAAGAACTGCTCTCCTCCCCCTCTCTGAGGCTTCTCAGCTCCCCAGCAGAAAGGATTTCTCAGGGAATGTGAATGGACACTGGGTGTGTTTCCTTCTGCTGCAGCCGAGCTCAGCCTCCCCAGGCCAGCCCTAAAACCATCTGGGAGTGCCACAGCCACCAGGAGAGCTGGTGGAACCCAGCTAGGGGAGAGAAAGCCAAATGGAAATGGAAATGTATCAGATAAATCCCGTGTGCTGCTGCCCTGGGACACGGGGAGAGATGAAAGTTTGTGGGAAGGAGGGCAGGGTTTCCAGGCAGCCTCAGAGAGCAGGGCTGAATGCAAACCAGGGCTGGGCTAGCACTGAAACCAAGGGCCTGCACTTCCTTCCCAGATTTATTTTAAGCATTCAAGGCAAGCAGGCAGTGGCTCTCTGTGCTGCAGGGGTAGTGGACAGACCTGAGGTTGGTATTTTAACATCTTCCACTGCCACAAACGGAGCCCCAGGCACTACAACAACTCCTTTGCATTAAGGTGGTTTCTAGAAAAGGCCTTTGCAGGTGCCCTGGTGCAGAGCAGCAGGGTTCAAATAGGAAATATTCATTTGTTCATCACGTGTGACTGAGCTCAATGAGGGAAATGAGAAACTACAGATCCAACAGGCCTGGGGAGGGGAAAATCCTTCCTTGCCCCCACTCCTGGCTGCTGAGCTCCAGGTGAGCTCCTCCCTGCAAGCAGAGCTCTGCTGCACCATCTCTGGAATCACCCAGAGTTCAGCTGGCACCTTTCTCTGCTCTTTACAGAAATGTTCATTTCTGCAGGGCCACCAAGATCCTGCCCTGCAATTCTCCTCCTGCTGGAAACAAATCCTCTGAAAAGCTGCACCACAGAGACATTCATTTGTGCAAACAAATTAAAGCTCCTGCAAGCATCCCAGGCAGCATTCAGCCCAGGCTCTGCACTTACTCCCAGCACACACACTTATTTTGGAGTGATTATTTTGGAGTGCATCAGATGGTACCTGGAGCCTCCATTTCAGCATCACCACCATGGCAGGAGCTGCTTTAGCCCCAGCTAATCACAGCTAATTGATCTTGCTCTCATCAATCAAACACACCCTGGCTCCAAGGCTCTGCAGCACCTCCATCCAGCTGAATTTCCATTTATCTGTAATTACACACCAATTTCAAGGCAGGGAAAAGCCCTGGAGATGCAGCACTGAAGATTTCCTCTCCCAGATCAGCAGCAGAGCCAAAATTCCACCTGAAGCTGAGGAACTGCTGGGTTCTGGGGAATGAAAGTGCAGCAGGGGAACAGGAGCACAGCCTGGGCAGCTGCACTCCCTGCCACAGCTGCCACTTCGACTTTCCACTGCCCCATTTCTCACTTCTGTGGGCTGCTCATCACAAAAGTGCTGTTAATTCACCCCAACCCCCACCAGGCACCAGAGGGAAGGGAGCAGAACAGAATGAACCTTTCTTTAAGGGCTGTTTCTGAGCAGAACTCCCTCCCAGGAGGTCTCACCAGCTGGGTGGTGACTGGCACAGACAGCAGATGGGGCTGTTAGTGCTGGAGAGCACCCCGAGCAGCAGAATCACCCTCTGTGCAGCACAGGGGAGGGCTGAGGACAAACACTTCATTTCTGTGGGGTCAGGCCATGGGATGAGCTACTGCCAGTGGGGATGGGCACCTCCCATCCTTGCACGGAGGATTTAAGGTGGCCCTGCCTGACATCAAGCACCCCTAGCAGCGCTGCTGTCCCTCCCCAAGGTTAAATCAACATTGTCAGGCACTTCTCCCTGCAGCCAAGGCCTCCCAGCTCAGGCAGGCACTGACCCAGCCCCACAGGGAGCAAAGCAGCTCCTCAGGCACTCACACATTTCACTGAGCACCAGAAATGCACAAACCCTGAGCCCCAGAGCCAAACTCTGAGGGCCCTTTCAGCTCTGCAAGGACCTTGGCTGCAGCCCTGGGCCAGGTCCCACTGCAGACCCAGACAAAGCCCAAGCCCCTCACAGTGCATTGCACTGTCTGCAAGTGAGGCATTAAAAAGTCACTTCCCACTGATGCTTTCAGAGCAAAACACCCAAAATCAGCAATTTCACACAGTTTACAGTGCCTATGCCTCATCTCAAACCCCCCAGAGCCCTGGAATGCTGCCTGGGTTTTCCAAAATGCAGTTTATGCAGCAGGATCTGCTCGATGGGGATTCCAACTGCCTTTCACTCTGAATAAAAGGATTTTTAGGTCCTGATGAACAATAGTGCATTTCCCTCAGCCAAGAGCTGGTCCAGACACTCGGGTACCCTCGGAATGATCTGGGAAGTTGGTGTGCAGAGGATGGAGCAGAAGGGTCTCCTGGAAGGGGATCATGAACACAAGGAAGCCCTGAGGGCTCAGAGCAAAGCACTTCACCTTGGTGATGCCCAGGACCCCAATGTTGGGGCTGGAGGAGGTGGATCCATTCCCTGTGCCAAACACTCCATCCAGAACACAGGAGAGCCCCTCGATGAAAATCCCCCTGAAATCCCAAAGAGAACAAAGAGCCACGTTGGTACAGCACACATCCCCTGGGGAGCTCCTGAGGGCACCTGCTCCACATGGAATTACTGCCATTGATGGCTCCAGCTCCCACAGCCCTGCCAAACACACCAGAGTTGTTTCCTGAGTCTCAGATCCCCACTTGCTTCAACTGAGAAATTATATTGAAAATTCAAATAAAACTTCAGAGCTGCTCTTTGTTTCCAAACTGCATCCCAGGTGAATCCTAGATCCCCACATTCTTAAACTGAGGAAATTTATATTAAAAATTCAAATAAAATTTCAGAGCTGCTCCTTGTTCCTAAACTGCATTCCAGGTGAGTCCTAGATCCCCACATTCTTAAACTGAGGAAATTCATATTAAAAATTCAAATTAAACTTCAGAGCTGCCCTTTGTTTCCAAACTGCATCCCAGGTGAGTCCTAGATCCCCACATTCTTAAACTGAATAAATTTATATTAAAAATACAAATAAAACTTCAGAGCAGCTCTTTGTTCCTAAACTGCATCCCAGGGGATTTTGACAACCCCAGTTCCAGAACCAGTTTAGAGCTCTTTCCCTTTGGAAACTGTGCTGGTAACTTCCACAGACTCCAGCAGGAATGGGACTGGGATTCAGATGTGACAGAACAAGCCCAGCTGCCAGTCCCACCCTGGATTTCAGCTCTTCAGCCCTGGAGTTTGACCAAGCTGCACCATTTCACCCCAGAGCACATCCCTGCTTACCCAAAGGGGGAAAAGCCCAGACCCCAAGCAGGCTGAGGAGGGAGGTACTGGTGGCTATCACAGACCTGTTGATGGCGTGGATGGGAGGAGGAGGAGCACAGGAGAGCCGGGCACAGGCGTAGTAGTCGCCGATGGACTCGATGATGCTGGCCACCACGGCGCTCAGCATGCCGATCACCCCCGCCGCCGAGATGGTGGGCAGCCCCCACTGGACTGTGGGGAGAGCAGAGCTGAGACCCCCCTGCCCCAGCTGCACTCAGGAGATCCCTCGGGCTGTCCTGGACTGCCCCAAGCCTGCCAGGGGCTCAGAGACCCTGGCCCAGAGCCCCAGACCCCTGGGACTCTGACTGTGACCCATGGAAAATGTTCCCAACCTTGTGTGAGGCTCTGCAGCCACCACAGTGTAAGCAGAATAACGACTGGTTGGTCATGGGCTGAAAAATGGATTGTTGGGGTTTGTAGAATGGGGGTTCAGGGGCAAGATGGAGGAATCTGGGTGTGTCCTGTCCTTTCTCCTTCTTCTTCTTGGCCTCCACCTTCTGCTGGGATGGTGGCACTTTTGGGTGGGTTTAGAGCAGAAGCTCAGTGTCTGACACAGGTGATGGGCATTGGGAAGTGATGGTAAATATTGCACAGGGAGTTTTTAGTATAAAAAGATAACACCATCCCAGGGGCAGGCAGTGCCTCTGTCTGTCCTGCTGAACAGACCTCGGCTGGACAGGAGAAAGAATTTTCTAGATATGAACAATAAACAACCTTGAGACCGAGAACTGAAGAGCTCTGACTCCTTCTTCAAGGCCCAGGCTGGGAAAGGAGACTTTGTGACACATCTGGGGGTCACAGTGAGCAGCTGGAGTCCTGAGACCCCAGCACACAGCCTGGCTACCAAACCCACACAGAGCTGGGGGAGCTGGGCACTGCTCTGGGCTGGGAAGGGCTTTCAGGATCCCCCAGCAGTGCCCAGTGTCCCCAGTGCCACATCCACTGCTGCTCACCCCCCAGCGAGGGGGACTCCAGCACTGCTCCAGGGCTGGGCAGCCCTGCTGGGCAGGAACATTCCCCAACATCCACCCTGAGCCTGCCCTGGCCCTGTTCCCTAAATCCTCCTGTCCCTTATTTGGGATAAGATCCCAAATCCCCCTGGCTGTCCCCTCCTGTCAGGATTGTGCAGAGCCAGAAGTTCCCCTGATCCCATTTTCTCCCTCCGAGGCCTTTCCCAGCTCCAGCCCCTCCATGTCCTTGTCCTGAGGGGCCACAAGTGACCCTGGGATTGGGGGACCTTCCCCAGTGCCCAGCACTGCCCCAGGCACTCTTTGTTCATCTTTGGTGGGAACAACAAACCCCCTTCACTCTAACACAGGCTGGCAAGCCCAAGGAGATGAAAGCAGCAAAGGAACCACCACCAAACCAACTGCTTTGATCACACTTGGAAATATCCCAGGGAACCATAAAAGCCCACTAAAAATAAAAATAAATTCCTCCTGTTCAGGAATCAGGAGTTTGAGCTACAGCTTGTGAGAAAACAACCCTGGCCAGTGAGGCAAATGCCACTGTGTTATTATTGCTCCAAAGAGTCACTTTGGTCACAAGTTCAGTGGCAACAACCAGCTCTGATCACTGCACAAACACCTCCCAGCTCCAAATTCTGTAGTAGACAAAATAAGATTAATTTAAGCCTGCAGAAAAGCCTGGCAGGTTTCCCACAGCAATTGCCTGGATGCTTTTATCTCTTTGAAATAGATGAGCCTCCTGCAACAAAGGGATCTTCAGTCACACAGGAGTGAATGAACTCACAAACACAAACGGGCTGATCAGCGTGGACAAGTTTTCCTCCTCTTCTTTCCCAAAAGCTTCTATTCCTCATCTGCTGCTTTGGAAGTGTTTCTTTTAAGAACCAAAGCATATGGAAAAGCACAATGGAGCTGCCTCATCACAGTGTGGTGGCATGGCTGATAATTCCTGTATTTCTAATCTAAAATCATATTATTCCCTAATTACTCAGTTAATTTCTGAAGGGTGAGCCAGATGTGCAATCTCACACCACAAACCCAGCCTTTAACAGCTTTAAACTTAGAGGTGGCCAACATAAAAATACCTCCAAAACGTTGGGTGAAGTGTTTGGTGCCCTCCTGTAAATTCTGTAAATCAAATCCAGTAAAATCCTGCACTGCCTAACTGTGGACCAGCAGCACTGGCCCTGCTGGGCTTTGGGGTACCAGGGCTATGGAATAAACCACTGAGAGAGCCAGCAGAGCCCTGGAGCAGCAGCACTGGCCCTGCTGGGTTCTGGGCAACCAGAGGAATGACCCTGCTGGGTTCTGGGGAACCAGGGCTATGGAATAAACCCCAGAGAGAGGCAGCAGAGCCCTGGACCAGCAGCACTGGCCCTGCTGGGTTCGGGGGACCCAGGGCTAAGGAATAAACCCCAGAGAGAGGCAGCAGAGCCCTGGAGCAGCAGCACTGGCCCTGCTGAGTTCTAGGGACCCAGGGCTAAGGAATGCACCCCAGAGTGAGCTCTCAGAGCCCTGGAGCAGCAGCACTGGCCCTGCTGGGTTCGGGGGACCCAGGGCTAAGGAATGCACCCCAGAGAGAGCCCTCAGAGCCCTGGAGCAGAGGCACTGGCCCTGCTGGGTTCTGGGGACCCAGGGCTAAGGAATGCACCCCAGAGAGAGGCAGCAGAGCCCTGGAGCAGCAGCACTGGCCCTGCTGGGTTCTGGGGACCCAGGGCTAAGGAATGCACCCCAGAGAGAGCCAGCAGAGCCCTGGAGCAGCAGCACTGGCACTGCTGGGTTCTGGGGACCCAGGGCTATGGAATGCACCCCAGAGTGAGCTCTCAGAGCCCTGGAGCAGCAGCACTGGCACTGCTGGGTTCTGGGGAACCAGGGCTAAGGAATGCACCCCAGAGAGAGCTCTCAGAGCCCTGGAGCAGCAGCACTGGCACTGCTGGGTTCTGGGGACCCAGGGCTATGGAATGCACCCCAGAGAGAGGCACTGGCCCTGCTGGCCCCAGCAGCAGCAGCACACTTACAGGGGTAGGGCACCTTGAACCAGGGTGCCACCAGCAGCACGCCGCGGCGCGCGTCCGTGCGCGCGTAGAAGCCGTACTTGGAGCTGTCCGGGGGGAAGACGTCGGTCACCGTGAAGATGAAGCACAGCAGCCAGGACACCAGGATGGCCAGGATGATCTGGGGACAGCAGCACAGGGGGCAGTGAGCTGCCAGCTGCCTCTCAGGGGGTGCTGCACAGCCCAGAGCCTGAGCTGGGGCAAAGGGAGCTTGGGGGACTGGATGGGAGCTTAGTGTGGCAGGGATTGGTATGGAAACGGGGCTGGAGGGTAGATATGTACAGGATGTTAGGAAAGTCAGGATATAGATAAATATGATGGATTGGTATGGAAAAGGCAGGATATATAGATAATACTGGATGGATTGGTATGGAAAAGGCAGGAAGGCAGGATATAGAATAAATAGTGTATGGATTGGTATGGAAAAGCGCAGGATATAGATAAATACTGGATGGATTGGTATGGAAAATGGATATAGATAATATGTATGGATTGGTATGGAAAAGGCCGGATATAGATAAATACTGGATGGATTGGTATGGAAAAGCAGGCTGGAGTAGATAAATATGTATGGATTGATATGGAAAAAGGCAGGATTAGATAAATACTTGGATGGATTGGTATGGAAAAGGCAGGATATAGATAAATATGTATGGATTGGTATGGAAAAGGCAGGATATAGATAAATATGTATGGATTGGTATGGAAAAGGCAGGATATAGATAAATATGTATGGATTGGTATGGAAAAGGCAGGATATAGATAAATATGTATGGATTGGTATGGAAAAGGCAGGATATAGATAAATACTGATGGATTGGTATGGAAAAGGCAGGATATAGATAAATACTGGATGGATTGGTATGGAAAGACAGGCTGCACACAGATACTGTATGTAAAATAAATGATATATATATAATACTGGATGGATTTGTATGGAAAAGACAGGCTACATACAGATACTGCATGGAAATATATTATATATATAAATATGTATGGATTTGTATGGAAAAGACATACTACATGTAGATATTGTAAGTATATAGTATGTAAATACATACTATATAGAGATATGGATTTGTATGTAAAATACATATTATATATAGATATTGTATGTATTCATTTGTAAAATACATATTACATATAGATATCGTATGCAAATAGGATGTAAAATACACACCATATATAGATAATGTATAGATTTGTATGTAAGAGACATAATACATAGATATTGTATGTAAATAGTATGTGAAAGACATACTACATATGGATACTGCTGTAAATGTATTAAATACACCATATTGCTACATGTAAATAGTATGCAAACACACACCATATATGGATACTATATGTAAATAGTATGCAAAACACACACCATATATGGATACTATATGTAAATAGTATGCAAACCAACCTATGGATACTATGTAAATATGCAAACACACCATATACGGATACTATATGTAAATAGTATGCAAAATACACACCATATACGGATACTGTATGTAAATAGTATGCAAAATACACACCATATATGGATACTATGTAAATAGTATGCAAAACACACACCATATGGATACTATATGTAAATAGTATGCAAAACACACACCATATATGGATACTATATGTAAATAGTATGCAAAATACACACCATATATGATACTATATGTAAATAGTATGCAAAATACACACCATATATGGATACTATATGTAAATAGTATGTAAAATACACACCACATATAGATACTGTATGTAAACAGTATGAGAAATGCTATATACAGATTATGTATTTGTATGTAAAATGCACACCATATATACTGTATGTAAATAGTATGTAAAATACACACCATATATAGGTCCTGTATGTAAAATACATAATTTATATGATATTGTGTGTATATATGTAAAATACACACTATATATAGGTATAGTATGTAAATAGTATGTAAAAGACATGCTAAATATAGGTACTGTATGTATCAAAACCAAACCCCCCCTCCCAAACAGAGATTACAGATTTATTTTGCCTAAGGAAGAAGGAGCTCAGGGACTTACAGGGAACATCTTGAAAAGCTGCAGCCTGTATGCTGTCCATCCTTTCTTGGATTTGTAAATGGGCAAGGGGAATTTGACATTTCTGGCATACTGGGAGAACAGCAACACCAGGAAAATAGTCCTGAGGGAAAAAAAGGAGGATGAGGAGGGTGGGACAAGAGAGAAATGTCATTAGCACCAATAGGTGATAAATCCTTTTTAGCACAAACCTCTTCAGGCCCTCTGGATGCAGATTTTCAATTTCAGCAGAAGACAAGGCAGCAAAATGATTTAAATTATTATTCCTCAAATGCCAAATTTGAATTCTGAAGTGCTGCAAAAGCCAGCAGCTGCAAGGAGATAACTGAACAGGGGCAGGCCCAGACTGAGGGGGATTTTCAGTCCAAATTCCTGAGCTGCCCCTTCCTCCCTCCCCAGCTCCACCTCTGGTCCAGGGCTGCAAGGCACAACACTGGCTGCCAGCACCTGCCAAGAACCAGGAAAACTGCAGGGGCTGTGGACAGGAATTTTTACATTTCAAAATTTGCATCCAACTCCAAAGCACTTGAGGAAATTTCTGTCAGGGCAATTTTTCTGCTCCTCAGAATAATTTTTTTTTTTTTTAATATGAATCTTTCACTAAATAGCTGCAAATGAAGCAGGATGGAGCCTGAGCCCCAAGATTTGCTGCCAGTGCAGTCCAGCAGTATTAGATGGCTCAGTTATTATTATTAATCTCCCCCCAATGGAACTGCCAAGCTCCTCTAGACATCCAAAATTATTTTTTAAAGATAATAAACCCCCACTGCCCTGAAAAATCAGAATTCAGGGCACGCTGCTCAATTCTGAAGGAGCAATTCTCAATTCTCAGCCCAGCTCTGCTCTGCAAGGGCCTCCCAAAGACTGGAGCTGCCTGAAGAAGCAAAGAAAGCTCTGCTGAAATCTGAGATTATGTTTTCATCAGCTGACTTGAAAAATAAAAGGAGGATTTTCAGCCTCTCTTCTGCCCTGATCAGACACAACCCAGTTTTGCTCTCCCTCAGTCCCCAGGACAAGGAGGGGCATTTACAGCCCAGGAGGAAAGCAAGCAGCACATCTTGTCCATGCAGGGATCCCCAGAACCTCCCCAAAACCTCCCCAAAACCTCCCCAAAACCCACCAGGGGCTCCCCTCCCTCACCCACCAGCCCTGAGGACAGCGACCTTGGGATGTCACTTAGCACAGAGCTGGAAGAAAATACAAAATTCAGTGATTGCAATGAATTCTCCACTGGCTGCAGGGCAGAGGGGCTGTGGAGCAGCACCAGAGCTTTGAATGCCCCAGGGAAATCTGGATAAACAGGCAAATCAGGAACAATTCTCCTTCTGCAAATGTCTGATAAAAGGGAATAAAGCACCCAAGGAACAAGCCAGGTCAGGAAATTGGGGATCCTGCAGCTCCCAGGGGCCAGCTGGTTCTGCAGGACCTTGATCTGTTCAGAACATCCAGGAGAGCTCCAGGAGCCACATCTGACAGAGCTGGAGTCACTCCTGAGTGGCTCCCACAGCTCTGGAGCTGGTTTCAACAACCCCCTGCACATTTCTGCATGGCACAGGCCAGAAATGCTTTATTGACTGGCTAACGTTTAAATCCTGCTCCTGAATTGATTTTTTTTTTTTCCATCTGCAAAAATGTCAACTTTAATTACACATCTCCATGTCCAATTCAAAGATGTGCTTGATTCATTTCACATTAGCCCCAACTTGCAGAGAAATTTGTTTTACAGACCAATAAAACGTTCCTCTGGATCAGCTGCTTAATACAATAAACTCACAGAAATACTCCTGATGCCAACAGGCAAGACAAAACAGAATTAAAGAGCCCTTTTAATCATGAGCTGCACTTACAGAATACTTTACATGTTCAAAGCACTGTGCAAACAGATGAGTGAGATCACAATCTGATCTCAGCAAGGCATTCCTGCTGCTCCCGGGGCCAGCACAGCCGGGGCTGCACAGGGAGGAGCTCCAGCTCTGCTCTCCCCAAAATGGGATTTAAACTGAGCCATTTCAGCCCCTTCTCTCCCCAAAATGGGGTTTAAACTGAGCCATTTCAGCCCCTTTTCTCCCCAAAATGGGGTTTAAACTGAGCCATTTCAGCCCCTTTTCTCCCCAAAATGGGGTTTAAACTGAGCTGTTTCAGCTTTTCTCCCCAAAATGGGGTTTAAACTGAGCTGTTTCAGCCTCTTATCTCCCCAAAATGGGGTTTAAACTGAGCCATTTCAGCCCCTTTTCTCCCCAAAATGGGGTTTCCAGCCTCATTTCCTGCTTACCCACACACGGAGCTTTGTTTTCCCTTCATTCCATTTCCCTCACTCCCTCCTTTTCACTCTTTCATCTCCCTGCCCCTGCAGCTGATGGCACACAGCTCCCAGGCCCTGAAATTCCCCCTGAAGCCTTTTTGTCCCTTTGTGCCTTTTATCTCTGCTCAGGGCTCAGCCCCTGGTGGTGCCCACGGCAATCAATGCCTGTGCCCCCTGCCACCACACCCCCCGATTTCTGGTGGGCACAGGGGAGCCAGGCAGTGCCAAGGCAGAGGGATTCTGGTGGGCACAGGAGAGCCAGGCAGTGCCAAGGCAGAGGGATTCTGGTGGGCACAGGAGAGCCAGGCAGTGCCAAGGCAGAGGGATTCTGGTGGGCACAGGAGAGCCAGGCAGTGCCAAGGCAGAGGGATTCTGGTGGGCACAGGAGAGCCAGGCAGTGCCAAGGCAGAGGATTCTGGTGGGTACAGGAGAGCCAGGCAGTGCCAAGGCAGAGGGATTCTGGTGGGCACAGGAGAGCCAGGCAGTGCCAAGGCAGAGGGATTCTGGTGGGCACAGGAGAGCCAGGCAGTGCCAAGGCAGAGGGATTCTGGTGGGTACAGGAGAGCCAGGCAGTGCCAAGGCAGAGGGATTCTGGTGGGCACAGGAGAGCCAGGCAGTGCCAAGGCAGAGGGATTCTCATGGGCACAGGAGAGCCAGGCAGTGCCAAGGCAGAGGGATTCTCATGGGCACAGGGGAGCCAGGCAGTGCCAAGGCAGAGGGATTCTCATGGGCACAGGGGAGCCAGGCAGTGCCAAGGCAGAGGGATTCTGGTGGGCACAGGAGAGCCAGGCAGTGCCAAGGCAGAGGGATTCTGGTGGCACAGGAGAGCCAGGCAGTGCCAAGGCAGAGGGATTCTCATGGGCACAGGGGAGCCAGGCAGTGCCAAGGCAGAGGGATTCTGGTGGGCACAGGGAGCCAGGCAGTGCCAAGGTAGAGGGATTCTCATGGGCACAGGGGAGCCAGGCAGTGCCAAGGCAGAGGGATTCTGGTGGGCACAGGAGAGCCAGGCAGTGCCAAGGCAGAGGGATTCTGGTGGGTACAGGAGAGCCAGGCAGTGCCAAGGCAGAGGGATTCTGGTGGGCACAGGGGAGCCAGGCAGTGCCAAGGCAGAGGGATTCTGGTGGGCACAGGAGAGCCAGGCAGTGCCAAGGCAGAGGGATTCTGGTGGCACAGGGGAGCCAGGCAGTGCCAAGGCAGAGGGATTCTCATGGGCACAGGAGAGCCAGGCAGTGCCAAGGCAGAGGGATTCTCATGGGCACAGGAGAGCCAGGCAGTGCCAAGGCAGAGGGATTCTGGTGGGCACAGGAGAGCCAGGCAGTGCCAAGGCAGAGGGATTCTATGGGCACAGGGGAGCCAGGCAGTGCCAAGGCAGAGGGATTCTCATGGGCCAGGGGAGCCAGGCAGTGCCAAGGCAGAGGGATTCTGGTGGGCACAGGGGAGCCAGGCAGTGCCAAGGCAGAGGGATTCTCATGGGCACAGGGGAGCCAGGCAGTGCCAAGGCAGAGGGATTCTCATGGGCACAGGGGAGCCAGGCAGTGCCAAGGCAAAGGGATTCTGGTGGGCACAGGAGAGCCAGGCAGTGCCAAGGCAGAGGGATTCTCATGGGCACAGGGGAGCCAGGCAGTGCCAAGGCAGAGGGATTCTGGTGGGTACAGGGGAGCCAGGCAGTGCCAAGGCAGAGGGATTCTGGTGGGCACAGGAGAGCCAGGCAGTGCCAAGGCAGAGGGATTCTGGTGGGCACAGGGGAGCCAGGCAGTGCCAAGGCAGAGGGATTCTGGTGGGCACAGGGGAGCCAGGCAGTGCCAAGGCAGAGGGATTCTGGTTGGTACAGGAGAGCCAGGCAGTGCCAAGGCAGAGGGATTCTGGTTGGTACAGGAGAGCCAGGCAGTGCCAAGGCAGAGGGATTCTCATGGGCACAGGAGAGCCAGGCAGTGCCAAGGCAGAGGGATTCTGGTGGGCACAGGAGAGCCAGGCAGTGCCAAGGCAGAGGGATTCTCATGGGCACAGGAGAGCCAGGCAGTGCCAAGGCAGAGGGATTCTGGTGGCACAGGGGAGCCAGGCAGTGCCAAGGCAGAGGGATTCTCATGGGCACAGGAGAGCCAGGCAGTGCCAAGGCAGAGGGATTCTCATGGGCACAGGAGAGCCAGGCAGTGCCAAGGCAGAGGGATTGCCCTGCTGCTGCAGCAGAGCCAGCAGGCAGTGCCAGCTCAGAAACACAAACTGCATTTCAGCTCTGCTAAATCACCTTTCCTACAGCACTGAACTCCACCCAGCCTGTGGCTCCCAGACCAGCCCCTGCTTTGTGAAACTCTGCTCTCCACCCCTCCTGTTTGGCCACTGTCCCTTCCCCTCTCCTCGAGCTCACGTTGTCATGGGGTGGTTTGGGTTGGAAGGAGCCTAAAGCCCACCCAGGCCCATGAAGGAGCCACGGGCAGGGACCCCTTCCACCACCCCAGAGTGCTCCAAGCCCTGTCCAACCTGGCCCTGGGCACATCCAGGGGCGGCCACAGCTGCTCTGGGGCCTCCCCACGCTCCCAGGGAAGGATTTCTTTCCAGGGAAAAGCTTCAGGCAACCCCCTGAGCTGCTCTGTCCTGATTCCCACCTGTCTGGATGAGCTGACTCTGGGTGTTTCTCCTCATGGTGCTTCTCGTGGTGTTTGGTTCTTGAGGTGTTTGGCTCTCACGGTGTTTCTCATGGTGTGTGCTTCTCGGGGTGTTTGCTTCTCACAATATGTGTTTCTCATGGTGTGTGTGGTGTTTGTTTTTCGTGGTGTGTGTGTGTTTCTCATGCTGTGTGTTTCTCATGGTGTTTGTGTGTTTCTCATGGTGTTTGTGTGTTTCTCATGGTGTTTGTGTGTTTCTCATGGTGTTTGTGGTGTTTGTTTCTCCTGGTGTGTGTTTCTCATGGTGTGTGTTTCTCCCGGTGTCTGGGTGTGTCTCCCCTGGTGTCTGGGTGTTCTCTCCTGGTGTCTGGGTGTGTCTCTCCCCTGGGTGGGGTGTGTCTCCTGGTGTCTGGTGTCGTTTTGGTTGGGGGTGTCTCTACCTGGTGTTTTCTGGTGTGTGTGTGTTTATCTGGTGTGTCTGGGTGTGTCTCTCCCCTGGTGTTTCTCCTGGTGTTTGTGTGTGTTTCTCCTGGTGTTTGTGTGTGTTTCTCCTGGTGTCTGTGTGTGTTTCTCCTGGTGTCTGTGTGTTTCTCCTGGTGTCTGTGTGTGTTTCTCCTGGTGTCTGTGTGTTTCTCCTGGTGTCTGTGTGTGTTTCTCCTGGTGTTTGTGTGTGTTTCTCCTGGTGTTTTGTGTGTGTTTCTCCTGGTGTCTGTGTGTGTTTCTCCTGGTGTCTGTGTGTTTCTCCTGGTGTCTGTGTGTTTCTCCTGGTGTCTGTGTGTGTTTCTCCTGGTGTCTGTGTGTGTTTCTCCTGGTGTTCTGTGTTTCTCCTGGTGTCTGTGTGTGTTTCTCCTGGTGTTTTGTGTTTGTTTCTCCTGGTGTCTGTGTGTGTTTCTCCTGGTGTTTTGTGTGTGTTTCTCCTGGTGTTTTGTGTGTGTTTCTCCTGGTGTTCTGTGTTTCTCCTGCTGTTTCTCCACACCAGCAGCACCGCTGCACCCCAGCCACCTCCAGCTTTTCCCCCGCCCCCCAGACTCTGCTGCCCAGCAGGAAGCCCAGGTACTCACAGCATGGCGATGCCCCAGTGCTTGCCAGCTCTCTCCCCAGCAGCCTGGAAGCCCGAGAGGCCGATGAGGGCCACGGTGGGGGTGATGGTCAGGGGCCCGATGTAGCGCAGCAGGGCCCCGGGCAGCCCCAGCAGCCCGATCACCACCTCGATCAGCGAGGACATGATGATGGCACCTTGGATCTGAACACACAACAGGGCAGAGAGGCAGCTCAGTGCCATCTGACAGGCAAAGCCAAAGCCTTTGTTTTTCTGCTCTGGATTACAAACTGCAGTTAAAAGAATTCAGTGACACAGAAGAACTCAGCAATTTTTTTTTTTTTCGTCATACAACAGCTCATTATCGCTTTAAGCATAACACTTATGGTTTTCTCCACAAAACTATTACACAACAGACCAGTGGGCCAGTCTGGAAGCTGTGTGGAAAGCACATCACACTGTCAGACAGGAGACCTGGGGTCCAGGCTAACCTTTAAGCTCTCAGATCGAACGGCAAGGGTTGGTGCGCCACGAGGTGATGCTCCTAGCTCCTAGGGGCAGAGTGTGTGCTGCATTGGTCACAAGTGCTCCTTAGAAGCTGGATTAGAGCAGCGTTGTGGTCTCAGGAGACTGTCAGCCCTCTTGGCTGCAGGGCTCTTGGCAGGATGTAGCTATGGTTTGAACATGGGGAAGAGAGAGGGGTTGTTTTTAATTAAGAAAAAGTTGGCAGCCCAAAGCAACGGGATGGGAGATCAATTCCATGACACACGCCTTCATTTGGACTACTCTACCTGCCACCCTGGCGTGGCACAGCCCTCAGCCTGCCCTGCAGGGCACCACCACTTCACACTGCGGTGCTGCGAGTGGAGAAGGAGCTCCAGGGGTCTCAGATCTTTGGGGACAATCGACCTCTTATCACAAGAGCCTCCAACTTAAACACTTGGGGAGGAACCAGATTTCCTAAGTGCAGGTTCACCTTCCAGGGCCTGGCCCGGTGCACAGGGACAGCAGGCAAGGGGCTGGCAGCAGCTGAACTGCTGCCAGCGAGCACAAATCAAGGCTACAAGAAGAGTTTTCATCTCCCTCGAGCATTTCACGGCTTTTGGGACGTGGGAACTAACTCCTGGTATCTGCTGTCCAGCAATGAACGGGTGGAAAGGATGAAGACTTCCATGAAATGAGGAAAGGGATATATTCACATGGAGATCGCAGTGACACAAGAAATTACCAACTTAAAGACAAGAACACACGGCTGATGAAGTGAGGAACTTAACTGGAGCTGGAGAGAGTGACAGCAAAAGGCAAAGCCCACATTACCTCTCGGATCCGGGGGTACCAGATGTGCTCCGTGTGCAGCAGCTCTGCTGTTCCGTTTGCAACTGCTACATCTTCCAAAGGGACAGAAAACAGGGATTTCTTTTATTGCCCAGCCCCTCTGCCACCATTGCACACAAAACAAATCCCTCCCCAGGCTGAGGCTGACAAGGGAGCCCCAGTTCACACAGAGAGCAAGCTCTGCTCAAATGAAGGCCCAGGAGCCAACCCCTCACTTCTCCCTCTGCTCCAAAGCTCCCAGCAACAGGAAAATGCCCTGATTTCCAGACAGCAAGGTCAGCCAGTTCTCTCCCCACCCCAGTGGGAAATTACTCAGCTGCACCCCAGGAATCACCAACTCCAGCTCGCTGCTGCCCAGTGGAGGTCACTCACTGAAGGAGGTGACCCACGGGCACAGCCCCTCCTGGCAGCTCTGGGAGGTTTAAGGGCCCAGGGAGGAAGATGAACAAAGCTCGCTGTGACAAGAGGTCACTCACTGAAGGAGGTGACCCATGGGCACAGCCCCTCCTGGCAGCTCTGGGAGGTTTAAGGGCCCAGGGGAAGATGAGCAAAGCTCTCTGTGACAATCTGCAGTCCTGGGGAAATGGCTTTGCCACCCAGGGGTATCAGAGAGCTCCTTCCAACAGGCTGGGTGTCAATGACATTTGAATGTGAGTTAGCAGAGATGTACAAACACCCAAATTCATTACTGAGAGTCCAAAGGAGCCCTGGGAAGAGCTCCAGTCAGGAGGGAGCAGCCTGATTATTCCCTGTGCTGCTGCTTCCCACTGCCCCCAGTGAACAGAAAACTGCCAGGGTCATTTCCAGTCCAAGGTGAAGCAAAAGCTCCCATCCCAACCAGGATCTCTTCCCTCTGAAGTTCCAACCTTCCAGGGTGACGACAGCAGCAGAGAAAAGAGTGAAAAAGAACATCCAAATCTTGTCAAAACCTGTCAGGTATGACTTCAGCAGGGGAAAACCCTGCTCTGGAGGTGATGCTGTACATTGCTCAAACTCCCTCCCACTCACAACTTCAAAGGGCTCACTTGGACTGGCTGCTTCCAAATATTTGGAACATTCTGGGAAGGAACACTTGCAGGATGCAAATGGAACACAAGAATTACTTCATGCCACAGTTACAGCTCCTCTGTCAACGTTTTTGTATTTAAAGAAATCCCCAGAAACAGAACTGCACAAGGACAAGTTTAGGAACCTTCTGTGGCAGGTACTGTGACTCTGTAAAAAGAGAGGCTTTAAACATTCCCTGCTCATGACTCCCAGTTTCTACACCAGAGGCTCTGGCAGCTGCACTCCACCTGAGCTGGGCCATTTGTCACTAAAACCTGAACAAGGAGAAACGACAATTACCTGTGTTATTGCACTTCCACTTCTCCAGAGAGAGAATTGCTCTGGCAGGTGCTAAGAATGCAAAAGCGCTGGCCTGGAACAGGGGTAACCTGGTGGGAAGGGAGAGGAGAGATGGTGACACTCTGGGGGTCACTGCAGTGGGTGGGCACCAAACCACCCTCTGCTGGCTGGGAAAAAGAGGATTTCTCACCAAAAACAACCCAGTCACAAAAATACAGACTTCACAAGCCAAAGAGCTGCCAGCACCTGCC
Source organism: Serinus canaria (assembly GCF_022539315.1). Taxonomy (NCBI): domain Eukaryota; kingdom Metazoa; phylum Chordata; class Aves; order Passeriformes; family Fringillidae; genus Serinus; species Serinus canaria. The sequence continues at coordinate 672,613 of NC_066335.1, read as the reverse complement.
TGGAGCTATCAGCCAGGGGCCAGGCACTGGTGGCAGGGTGTGACAGCAGCACAGGGACACAGGGGGACACTGAGCTGGGGAGCAGAGCGATGAAGGTGCAGCTCTCACCACCCCAGCACAGGAACAGCTCTCTCAAGGTGCACCTTTACCATCCCAGCCCTCTGGAGGTGCAGTTTTCACTATCCCAGCTCTCTGGAGGTGCAGTTTTCACTATCCCAGCTCTCTGGAGGTGCAGTTTTCACCATCCCAGCCCTCTGGAGGTGCAGTTTTCACCATCCCAGCCCTCTGGAGGTGCAGTTTTCATCATCCCAGCTCTCTGAAGGTGCAGTTTTCACCATCCCAGCCCTCTGGAGGTGCAGTTTGCACCACCCCAGCCCTCTGGAGGTGCAGTTTTCACCATCCCAGCCCTCTGGAGGTGCAGTTTTCACCATCCCAGCCCTCTGGAGGTGCAGTTTTCACTATCCCAGCTCTCTGGAGGTGCAGTTTTCACCATCCCAGCCCTCTGGAGGTGCAGTTTTCACCATCCCAGCCCTCTGGAGGTGCAGTTTTCACTATCCCAACCCTCTGGAGGTGCAGTTTTCACTATCCCAACCCTCTGGAGGTGCAGTTTTCACTATCCCAGCCCTCTGGAGGTGCAGTTTTCACTATCCCAGCCCTCTGGAGGTGCAGTTTTCACTATCCCAGCCCTCTGGAGGTGCAGTTTTCACTATCCCAGCCCTCTGGAGGTGCAGCCTGCAGGCTCCATCCCTCCCCTCTGCATGACTCTGAGCACACTCATTTTGGAGTGCATGTGTCAATAACTGCTGGGCTGATGGGAGCAGATTAGATGTTCCCAGTGGTTGCCACCAATAAATACAAACACCACAAGAATTTCCAGGTGACATTCTTAGCATTGATGTTTCCACTTCCCAAGAGGTTTCGAGATCTGAAGAGGATCTACCTGCAGCAGGTATGAATTTACTGACCTCACTGCACCTTGTGTAACAAATATCCCAAGGCTCCTCTGAACCATCCCCCAAATACTGACATCAAGGCATGGCCAGGAGATCCCAGGGTGTGACACAGGAATTGGGGGCAGCAGAAAGAACTGCCCAGGCTCAGGGGGAGATCAGAAATGCTCACAAGGAGGAGAAGTGTGGGGGGGAATGGTGAACAGTGAGCACAGGAAAAAATCAAAGCTGTTATTAATGGGAGTTGGGAAGTTCTCAGGAGCAGTTTGGGCCATGGGCAATTTCAAAGCCACCAAATGTTGGAAACTGCACCAGAAACTCAAACTTCATGAACTGCATGAGCCACCCAAGCATGGCTGATGGACAGAACTGCCCCTGGCAGCTCCTCCTCGCAGAAATCCCAGCTCCACCTGCAGGAAGTGATTCAGCCCATCCTGCCAGGCTGATCAGGCAGAGCAGGTGCCCATGGCAGGGCTGCAATACCTGGGACAAGCTGCTACTGCTCCATCCCACCTACACAGCCCCCTCAGAGGTTTGTAAACACACACTGCAAACACATTCCCCAGGGCTGAGCTCACTGCTGCCACGAAACAGCAGCACAGGGCTGCAAAGCCACACCTCAGCACCTGGTCCTGCTGCACTTGTACCTGACACAGGTAACTCCCAAAAGAATCAGAATGCTGGGGATCTTCCCCCTAAGCCAGGTTAAAAAAAAAAAGGAATTAAATTTTTAAATTTTTTGTAACAAATTGTTGAGATTCAGTCAAGCAAGATCTGTCTCCTCCTCAGGGGAGAGCTGCAGGCTGGGAGTGCCTTACAGACAGGTTTGGAGGCAGCCACTCCCTGGCAGGCAGCTGAAGCACCAAAGCTCAGGAGTGGGGTTTGCATTTCAGCCCCAGGCCTGACCATGCAGCTGCTCCATCCTGGCAGGACTGAAGGGAAGAGAGGAGCTCTGCAGGCACCTGGAAATGCCTCACCAGGGTCCCATGTGCCAGGGATGAGAGAGAGCTGGGCCAGGGCAGGGCACAGCAGCAGGGCTGCCACCCTGGCTGGATTGATTAGAGCTGTGCTGGATGGCCTCAGTGCCACTAATTACCCACTAATGAAGCCCTGCCAGAGCTGGGGCTCACTGCACACCCAGAGAATAGCTGGAATTCCTAGAACTGCTCTGGGTACCCAACCTACCCCAGCTCCACCTCGTAATCGAGCTAAATCCCTCTTTAAGAACCCTTAAACCCTGGAATTTGACCTTTGGAAACCTTGATTTGCTGAAATACTTTGCAGTGGACAGACTTGCCAATGAATACTTGCAAATCTCATTGAGAGGCCTGTGCTGCTGTATCCCATTCCCAGCCTTACATAAACCCCCCATCACATGGGCAACAGTTACAAAACATCCCAGCGTGGAAATTTCCTCCCTAAACACGAGATATTTTAACACCCAAACACAATTTCACATTTCTTTAACCCAAAGAAATACCTCTGCAGGTTTTGGTTATTCCCAAAGTTTAGCTCAGCATGTTAAACAGCTGTGCAGTGGGACACAGGCTTGGAAAGATTTATATTTATATTTATATTTATATTTATATTTATATTTATATTTATAGTTAATGTTCTTGCCAACACCAGATTTATACACGGATTTGCCTCCTGGGCTCTTCCATCCTCCTAAGGAGAGGTGAGAGCACCCCTGCCCACCTTTGTTTTGTCCGTAACTCAGAGCAGTTAACAACCAAACCCAAATTATTCAGGGTTGGGAGGTAACAGACAGCGCCAAGTTCCCCTCACCATTTTTCCCTGCCTTTTTCACTCGCCAGCCCTTCAGAGGATTTGCTGTAGGACTGATCCCAACCACCTAAAAACTGCCAAGAATTTCATTCAAGCAATTACTAAAACCACCCCAGTCAGCCCCTCTTTACCAAGGTGTGTGAATTGTTCCTCTCCCAGGACACTTCTGCCTTCTCTGCTCTGCTGGGTTTCCTCTCCCTTTGTGTTATTTCAGATCCACCTTTCTTTGGGGAGCAGCTTTTTAAAAGCTCTCCCTGACTGCTGCTGTTAATTTTGTTTTTCTGGAAGTCCCCCCACTCCTGGATCCTGAGAAACCCCAAATGTCCATGCCCAGGCTCACCTGCAGCCCAAGGTGGTCTGCAGCAGAAATCAATCAAACCCCCCCAGTCAGCCCCTCTTTTCCAAGGGGTGTGAATGAATTTTTGCCCCCCCAGAGCCCTCCTGCCCCTGTGCAGCCCCAGCTTTCTGTCCCAGGCTCACCTGCAGCCGAAGGTGGTCTGCAGCAGGGTGGTGATGCCCACGCAGAAGAAGATGGTCCCGATGAGCTGGCTGGTGGCCCACTGGTCGAAGCCCACGCACATGGCATCGGCCAGCAGGAAGGGCACGGCGATGGTCCCGCTGAAACACGTCAGGTAGTGCTGGGGGCACAGGGGTGAGTGCTGCAAACCAGCCTGCCAGCCAGCCTCAGCAGCTGACACCAGCCCCAGGGCTTTGGGGGCTTCAGAGGAGCTGAGCTTGGAGTCAGACAAGCTTCACTGGAGGTAATCAGAATAACTGGGGAGGCCTTGATGGAGTCGGGAGTTAGTCATTAACTAATAACTGATTGCTTGTCAGCACAGTGTTGGGCTAGCTGGGTTTGAAATACAGAATTATACAAAAAACATTCTGTATTCTTATTGTTATTCTGATAAATAGCTCTTAGGAACATAAGAAAATTGTCTTTAGGAACATCAGACAATTGTGGACCTCCTCTGTTCTGAACCCAACTGCAGGCAGGGAATGGGAGCTCTACCATTTCTCATATTTTTATTGAAAAGGCAGAAAGGTCAGGAGGAGGAAGACTTCATTTACTTCCTCATTTTGGGACCCCTCCCCATGAAAGGGACCAGGACCCATTTCAAGGGACAAGCTACTCATGCTTAATGGTTTTTGAACTAATTACCATGGGGAGCAGGGAATGGGATGTGCCAAAGTGATGAATATTTGTATTCTGGGTATTCAATGCCTGTATAGATAAAAGGCCTCTGCAATCACTGGGTGGGTATTTGGGAGCTATCCCACAATAAACACTCACTTTCTCAATTTAAACTGTCAGAGAGTTCTTGGATACGGGTACCAGATCAATATCCACATTGGGAATGGGATATACCAAAGTTGTGAATATTTGTATTTTGAATATTCAGTGCTTTATAGATAACAGGGCTCTGTAATCACCTGTAAATTGGGTGTGTGTTTGGGAGCTATCCCACAATAAACACACACTTTGGAACTCTAAACTGTCTGAGAGTTCTTGTCAGTCACACTTGGATATCTGTACTAGATCAATATCCATATTTTTAATAATCAAGCAGCTTCTCTCCCTGCCTCTGAAGCCCCAGCAGAGCTCCCCCTCCCTGAGCTTTGCTTGCAGTGTTTCTCGTGATCCTGATGTGGGGATTTCTGATTTTTGCCATTTCTGAGGCTCCTGAAGCACTGCACCCTGCTGAGGAGGCACCAGGTAAGTGCAGAGAGCAGCCTCCCACTGCCCCACAGCCCCTGGCTCACACACAGGACTCCTCAATTCCTCCTCCACCCAAGCACACCAAAGCAAAGCAAACCAACAGATTTCCACCATACTCCACACACGAGTGAGAACATAATTCCTGCAGAGCTGCCTGGCCCTGAGGAAAAGGCAGCAATAAAAAGGATGCTTTGGAATGTGTTTGTTTGGAGATCTCAAGGTCCTCCACAGAGATGACCAAATTCTGAGCATTCCTGAGGGCCAGATGTTATGGCCACTGCAGGAGGGAAGGAGATGGGACTGGAGCTGCTCTGCTGCCCATAAGCAGAGCCTGGGCTGGAGGAAGCACCTGCTCGTGCTCCAAAGGCAAGGTGATGCTCTCAGGGCTGAAATAACTGCAGTAGCAGCTTCAATATTCAATGTTTCAGGTCTAAACCCTTCTCTCTCTCCCTCTCTAACTCCAGAGGTGCCCAGTGTCCCTTGGGAAGGCCACCCCTGAGCCTCTGCTCACTCATTCACCAAGAGCAGCTTTTAACTCAATAAATATTTGAGTGACTCTCACAAATGCATGAGCTGAAAACTGAAATCCTTCTCAGAGCAGAGATCTGAGTGTGATCAGCCTGGGAGAAACCTCCCAACACCTTCTCCAAAATCCTTCTCAGAGCAGAGATCTGAGTGTGATCAGCCTGAGGAGAAACCTCCCAACACCTTCTCCAAAATCCTTCTCAGAGCAGAGATCTGGGTGTGATCAGCCTGGGAGAAACCCCCCAACACCTTCACAATCCTTCTCAGAGCAGAGATCTGGGTGTGATCAGCCTCAAAGAGATCTGAGTGTGATCAGCCTCAGGAGAAACCTCCCAACACCTTCAAAATCCTTCTCAGAGCAGAGATCTGGGTGTGATCAGCCTGGGAGAAACCCCCCAACACCTTCCTCGACAGGTGAGAGTGGAGAATGATAAAACACACACACACACACACACACACACACACACAATGACCTGGACAGAAAATCCTCAGCAAACTCTGAAAGGCACAGAGGCAAAAGCTGTCCCAGTCTGGGGATGTACCTGCAAGCCCAGGAAGATGCAGAGGTACCAGGGGGGAACATCTTCAATGGTGTAAATCATGTCAGTCCTCTGGGCATCCAGGCTGCCACTGCTGTCCAGGGTCTCTGCCAGGGAGCTCTGCAGGAACAAGGGGCACCAGCAGGTTAGTGCTGCACAGAACAAAGGGAATTTCAGCTGCCAGGCACTCCAAGGCTGCTTCAGGAGCTCTGGTTTGTGACAATTTCCAAGCCTTTCCCATCCAGCTCCTGAATTTGTAGCCAACATGTTCCCTTCTGAACACTCCCTGCTTTAGTTATAATTGCTGATTTATGACAGAACTGATCTGGCAGCCAAAAGGTGCCCAAAAATGGATTCATCATGACAAGGCTGTTAAAAAACCCCACGAAACCCCGAAACCACAAAAACAACCAGAAAAAGAAAATAGGGAAGAATTGGAACTAAGAAGAAGAGCTCTGTCCTTGCATCAGAGACCAAAATCGCTGGCAAAAATAAATCCTCATTATGATAATTGCTTCCCTGCCTTGCTCTTACCCAATTCCATCTTGGTTAACCACTTTTAGCCAAAGAATTTATAATTCCCCTTCTTCCCCCTCATTTATGCAGTCAGGAAAAATGCTGATTATTTACTGCACCCAAATTAATCCCCAACCAATTTGTATCAGCCAAGAATTCCTCCAGGAATTTCAGTTCCCCAGGAATTCATGCAGTGCCCAGCACTGCCAATGGACAAGTGAGCACAGACATTCACACATCAACACCCCTGAGACCTCCCAGTAAAACAGGGGCCAGCTCTGCCCTTCCTCTGTCCCAAATAAGAGGAATCTGGTTTGGAAATTCCTGAGAACAAACCCACAGCACAACAACAGAAGCAGGAGGAAGTATCAGATGTTGTAATTTCAGACCAAGCAGCTCAAAAATGACCTTACACAAGAGCTGCTCTGCCCTAGTCCAGCCCAAGACACCCTGAGCCCACGTGAGCTCTCTCACACAGAGCTGGGAGCTCTGCCAGACCCTGACTGCCCCAAATGGTCTCCACTTCTCCAAAACCCCACCACATCCAGGGCTGGGCTGAGGCCAGCAGCCCACGTGAGCCTGGCACTGCCCTCCCAGCTCTGCTTCTGCAGGCAGAACAAAGCCCAGAACATTCCAGGTCAGGGGCTGCAGGTGGGCACAGTGCTGAGGCTGCTGCAGCAGAAATGCAGAGTGCAGAACCTCTCATCTGAGAGAGCTCCTTTGAGCAGTGCTCTCCCCTCCTGCAGCCCCAGTGACAGCAGCCAGGGACTGAAAAAGGAACAAACTCTCTCCTGACCCAATTCCCAAAAAAAAAAAAAAAAAAAAAACCACGTGGAAAAAATCAGGAATTTGAGCCATGGAATGGCTGGGGTTGGAAAAGCCCTCTCAGGTGTGAGCAGCAACACAGCAGCAGCACCCTGGGCACCACCACACCACACCCACACATCTGTAACACCTCTGGGGATGGGCACTCCACCACTGCCCCTCCCAACCCTGACCACCCTTCCCACAGAAAAATTCCTCCTGCTGTCCAGCCTGGCCCTCTCCTGCTCGGGCTGCAAGGACCTTGGGGCCCAGTGCCACCCTGCCACGGGCAGGGACACATTCCTTCCATCTGCTGAACAATTCCCACACATTCAGGAATTGTATCTTTCGTTTTCTGTCCTGTGGGATACTTTTGGATTTACAATTAAACAATATCCTACAAATTTAAAATAGCAAAGGAAGCCAGAACTGTGTTGTTGCTGTGAGGGAAGGAACTGGGTGATGGTTTAGCTGCCTGAGGGGTTTATTTTGGACTAGGTTGTGGGTTGAGGGCTTTTCTTGAGATTTCTGGAGAAAACAACAATGAAAACAACAATTCCACTGTCCCAGGCTGCTCCAAGCCCCATCCAGGCTGGCCTTGGGCACCTCCAGGGCTCCAGGGGCAGCCAGAGCTGCCCTGGGCACCTGTGCCAGGGCTGCCCACCCTGCTCCTGCACTGGCAGCCACAGCAAGGCTTTAACTCCAGGAGAAATGCTTCCTCTGGAGCTCAAGGTCTCTTTGAGGTGAATTGTTCTCCATCACCCACAGCTCTGATCCCACGGGTCAGCTGGGAGGGAGGGAGGCACACGTTTGGGAAAAGCAGGAACACTCAGGTGTCTGGAGATGGCTTATCTCATTGCACAACCCAGCCCAACACCTCTGGCTCAAGGCTTTTATCAGATTGTGCCTCTCCCCTCCAGCCCAGCACGCTCCAAACATCAGCCACCAAAGACTCTGAGAGGTAACAAAAAGCTGCCCCTGAAATGGAGTGTGGCAGTGAGACACCTGGGCAGGCTGAGCTGGGAGGGCCCCAGGCCCCCCTGGAACCAGCCCTGACAGACCTCTGGCTGCTCAGGAGATGTTTTAGATCTGAAATTCAGGAGTGAAAGCATCAACTGCATCCCCTGGGGTCACCCCTGCCCCAAGAGAAAGCACAGCCTTGAAGGAAGCAGTATCATGATGATGTCCCTGCTTGGAACCAGGAGTTTTGTTCCTGTTTCTATCAGAATATTTGAAAAACTTGGGTCAGGCTGAGTTGGACTGAACATTTCAGAAGTTCAGATTTCCCATAATCCCCATCCTTGTTTAAACAAAAGCTCAGACTCCACCATCTCAGCCTGCAGGGTCCTCACTGAACAGACCCAGGGAATGGAAGAATGGAGGAAAAAATCTGGAAAAATCCCAGCCAAGGGCATGAACTGCTCCAGCATTTCCTGAGTCATGGCCCAGTGCTGCACCCAAAGTGTGACCAGGAGTCACGAGGGCAGAACTGCCTGGGGAGATGTGAATGTGCAAGTCAGCAGCTCTGGGCCAGGAAAGCTCCCAGCCAGGGGCACAGCAGCAGGGTGAGCTGCCAGCCCAGTACCTTCTCTGCTATGCCATTCTCTGTGGTGTAGATGGCCATCAGCTCCGTGTCCTCTGTGTCCTGGTCACCACTGGACGTGGCGCCACCGTTTATCACAACCTTCAAAAGGAACAAAAAGAGAAATAGGTGAAGCTTTTAAAATCAACATTTCCTCTGCCATCCCAGCTCATACGTCAGTTTTCTCTCTGGGCACTTGACATCTGGCTCTGAGCAAGGCATCATTTCTGCAGCAGCAGGGACAGAGAGCACAGAGAGCACACAGAGCTGGCTCTGTTACACACAAACATTCAGAGCTTTGTCACTGCTCATGGGAAGGAAGGGTTTGTGCACCTGGAGCAGCATTCCCTGCCCTGGGCTCACTCACAGCCAGGGTGAAGAGGTGGAGTGTTGGACCCATCCTCATATTTGCTCTGACCACGGGGTGCTGCCTGTCCTGGGACCAGGGAATGAGCACACACAGCAGGGCTGGCTGTGCTACACAAAAATTCAGAGTTCTGTCACTGACTGCCCATGGAAATGAGGGTTTGTGTTTCTGAAATACACCTCATGTGGAGCATCACTCCCTGCAGGGCTGGGTCACTCACAGGCAGGGTGAAGAAGGTGGGGTGCTTGGACTCATCCTCGTATTTGCCCTCCGTGGAGCCTCCTCCTGCCTCCACCGACTTGGCCGTGGTGTTCTTGCCAATCCCCATGGTTTCCAGCACGTCCAGGACTTGCATCCAGCACCCAGGAGGTGCCTCTGGGACAGCCAAGAATGAAGAACAGCTCCTTATTCCAGCAGCAGCAGCAGCAGCAGCAGCTCCAGGAGTCACTCAGGAGCTCAGTAATCCAGCTGGGACATCAGTGTGTCCTTTCCATCAATGGCTCCTGGGAGAGAAAGGAGAAATTGTTGTTTTCAGGAGGGAAATAAGTCAGTCCCATCATCTGAAGGAGTTTCTAGGAGGGAAATAAGTCAGTCTCATCCTCTGAAGGAGTTTTTAGAAGGGAAATAACTCAGTCCCATCATGTGAAGGAGTTTTTAGAAGGGAAATAAGTCAGTCCCATCATGTGAAGGAGTTTTTAGAAGGGAAATAAGTCAGTCCCATCATGTGAAGGAGTTTTTAGGAGGGAAATAAGTCAGTCCCATCATCTGAAGGTCCTGAGTTTGCTCCTCCCAAGGGGCACCACTGTATGTTGGTTCTTGGCCTCTTTACTTCTGTTAAAGTTGGGATTAAAGGCACTTGAGATGACAGTTCACATTCAGACTTCAATATTGATTATTTCACATCTGTATTGCAAGTCCTGAGTTCTGCTAAAGCTAAAAAAGGTGAGCTATCTTTCCACTCAATTAAGAAATTACACTTAGATTATTTTTACTTTTAACCTAACAACTGATCACTCAAAGTCTGCAATGTGGCCTTTTTTATCCAGTGACACAATACCACCCACACTTATGAAGAAGAATGACACAGAAAATCCAAGTTTTGCAACCTGTGGTTGCTGAGCTCTAAACAGAGAACGCAGCTGCCAACACCTGCAGGTGAAACTGGGTCAGGTACAGGTGAAAGTACAGGACAGAACCTGAAAAATGGCCTCCTGAAAGCCACAAAAAGTGGAATTTTCTGCACCCATCCAAGCAGCAGAACCCACTCCCTCTGGTGTTACTTCAAAAGGAAGTTAATGATGGGTTCAGCTGAACCCTAAGGGGGAAACACAGCTCATGGACACTCAAATGCAGGTTTGGATTGGAAAAAAAGAAGCAGAACTTGGGTTTTTCCTGAAGACTCCCTTCCAGATGCTGCTCAGGAAATGCCAGCAGCTCCTGCCTACTGTAACTGCAGTAATGACTGAACTTGAGGAAGATTCTTCTGCTGAGGGCAAATCAGGGCTGTACTCATATATGAACGCTAATATTTTAGAACCTCTTAATAGCTGTTAATTGCCCATGTGCTGGGAAATTCTGCTTCCTTGAGGTGAAAGAAATATTAAAGCTTTCAAAGCAATGTAGGTGTCTCCTGAAAAGTCACATAAAAAAGACAATTTGGGCACTGAGATCCCCTGAAGCATTAATTAAATCAATATGGAATGGAAGGCAGTGCCTGCAAATCAGAGTTAAGATTTGTTTATGAGAGTAAATATTAAGGTAGCATAATTAATTAGCTCTCACTTGAAGACTGAAGGAGAAGACTGGTTTGAACACTCACTGTCTTGCTCTGGAAAAAAGCTGCCATTCCCAATTTCACAGAGCTCCTCTTCAAAGAGCAGCTCAGGGCAGAGGAGACAGGTCCTGCTTAAAGGTTAAAGGTTTGGGGGCACTGGGGGCACTGGGCTGGGATTTTTGGAGGGGTTTTTTGTTTGCTTTCACTGCAGAGCAACGTGGATTTTATTTTATTTTTTTTTCCTAGCACACAAGAACAAAGAGAAAAGAATCTGCCTTGTTCAGTCAGGGCAGACGTGTTCTGTTCTCCAAGAAAATCAGAGCTGGAGACGGGCGAGGCTGAGTCTGGCAGCTCTGTCCCCTGGGACTGGGAAGGGAAAGGGCAGCACCTCCCTCAGCCAGAACCAATAAATAAATGTGGGCCAGGGAAGCTGCCAGGCCCAGGATCTGCTCTTAGGTGCCCTGGCACCAAGCAGCATCTCTGCCATGGCTGCTGCCTGCTGGAGCAGCCCTGGGAAGGGCAGCAGGACAGCCAAGCTTGCCTTGGGCCATGGATGGCCGAGAGCTGACACTCCAGAGCTGAGATAACAACTCCCAGCTCCCAGGCAGAACCCCCCAGCGCTGCTTCTCCTAAGGACAGGGAGGGTTTGTGTCACCAGGGGTTGCTCCAAGACAAACCAAGAGGAGTTTCCCAGCTCTTCTTGCTTCCACCCAGCAATTCCAATTGCACTTAATGGCACAGATGATCATCCAAGGTTTCTGGAATGCTTTGATTCTGCAATCAGGAGCGTCAGAGAGGAGAAGATAAACTCTGCTGCTGCCCAAAGCTCTCTGGGAGAGATCACTCCCTATCAGCCCCCTGTCCCACCACCTGAGTCAGGGATTTTTACAGCCCTCCAGAGCAAATCCAGCTCCTCGGGAGCTGAAAAGAGAGAGAGATAAAGCAAAAGAGATAAAACCCATTGAGCACGGGCAGGTTGACTCAGCACAGCCCATCACCTGCAGCCCGGGGTCCAATGGAAAGGCTGGAAGTGAAATGTGCCAGGACTCACCTTCCCACAGGGATCGCCTCCAGAGCACACAGAAGGCCAGGAGGGGCCAGGGGTTTACAGGGCTGCAGATAAGATTAGGATTTACACCAAGGGCAGGGGAGAGCCCAGGTGCAAGTTCAGGAGGAAAAGCCTCCTGGCCAGGGAGAGGCCACCCTGCACCTCCAACATCAGCAAAAGGCTCCTCCAGCCCCAGAGCCAGCAGAAGAGGACAGGGAGAGGTGGCAGGGTCTGGTCTGACACAACATCACCTCCTCAACCCCCAGGACCAGCCAGCACACCTTCCCTTTGCCAAGGCTGCTGCTATTTCATTTAAACAAATCAGGATGCGTTTCAAAGCTCATGGAAAAAAGATAAAAGCCATCAGAGATACAGAGATCTACAATGCAAGGCTGTGTTTAAATTTAAATGCTCTTTTGTCCCCTGCAAGTCTCTGCTCTGAAACCTCCACCACAAATCAAAACATCCACTGGAGCACAAAGGTTTTCCTCCAGGAAAATCTGCCCCTGAAAAGCTCCCACTTCAGTAAAAACCCCTTTTTTATCATCTCTTCAGCAGAGCCAAGGGTTAAGTGGGCAGGACAGAAGGTGCAGACAGACAAAGAGCTTATTGCCACAGCAGGGAACAGTGGCCATGACCCCCCAGAGCAGGACACAGACACCTCCCCTGCATGCACTGTTTCCTTTCACAGCACTGCACACAGCTCTTGGCTGAGGCACACACAGATATTCCCTGGACCAGATCTGCTGCTGTGGCAGCTCCTCCCTGCACTGCTTTCAACATCAAGATTGAATCCAGGGCTGGCAAAGCAAAGACTGGGGAGAAGAGAGCCCACCTGACCTCCAGGCTGTGACATGCCTGGCAGCTGGGAAGTTCTTGGGGCTCTTCTCTCCTTTTGGGTTGATTTGGGTTTTTTTAAACTCCTCTTAGAAGAGTCACTGCTTTGCCAGGTGCTGCTGGCCTGGCAGCACCAGGACTGGGCATGGTCATGCCCAGGACATGGCAGTGCTGGTGTAAAGCTCGTCTGCAATGAGCAGACCTCGAGATTTACCCTCTGGAGGAAGCTCAGGCTCCCCCATGACTTCCAGCCCTCGAAATTACAGTTTTGCCAGAGTGAAACCAGTCCTGTGTAGTCCCTGATCTGCCAAACTCAACCCAAAACCCTTCTAAAACCACGAAGGCTGAATTCCAGCTGGACCCTCAATTTCCCTCAGCTGAGCTGAGCCCACCACCCAGTGACACCCAAAATAATTTCACACTTTCCCTGTCCCTTCAGACAATCCCTGCCAGTCCCTGTGGGGAATCAGCCAGGGATTGGCCTGGATTTGGGGGCCCTTCCCTGCTGCACAAGGGGAACGTTCCCAAAGGAAGCACAAGTGTGGTGGCAGAAGCAGCTGGGGATGGGACAGCCCATGCCTGGCTGTGTCCCATGTCCCACCTCCTGAGGAGGAGCGGTGGCACAGCCAGCCAGGACCTTCCTGGCTGCCACAGATGGCTGAAGAGCCAAAACACCTCTGGCTGTTGCACCCACTAAGGAGATTAGAATCAAATTAAGGTCACTGCTTAATTACCATCACCAATTTATTATTTTAATGAGCTGTCAGGCTCGTGTGAACAGACCAACTTTCCCTGCAAGCAGAGATGATGCTCAGCCAGCTTCTGTCCCACTTGAGGTGCCTGGGGAGTTTCAGCACCTCCCTGGCACTTCCAAGTGCCTGGCACCTCTGGAACTCGGGCACATGATGTGTCTGAACACAACCAAGGCATCCTCTAGGCCTGAGATTGTGTTCTTGGCAGCAGACAGGAACAGAGACGTGGAGAGGGACACGGACTGACTCCCTTGAAAAGAGAACTCTGCCGCTCACAGGTGTCCAAAGGGTGCTGGATGTTTTCCTAGGAAAAAGGTCCTCCCCAGTTCAAAACATTCCACAAGCCTCTCGTCAGCCAGGTTAAAAAAGCTCAACAAATACTTCAAGGATGCAATCCAAGTCCTGTCTGCAGAACCACAAGCACAAATCCAACTGCTCCATGCCAGACCTGTGCCCGGACATGGCACCTGGGAGGTCCCACCCACTGTCCACACAGGCAGGGAGTGCCTCAAAGGCATTTCTTCTGCCTCCCAGGGCTTGTTCACCATCTCACAGATGTGAAGAAGGTGCCCAGAACCCACACTTTTCATTTTCTCTTGCTCCTGCTCCAGTCTTGGGGGGAGTTTTTCCTCGGGGAGTTTGGAGCAGCCTCTCTGGTCCCAGGAAACTCCTGATTTGTCTTTAGCAGGGGCCTCTCCAGTTCCTTCCCACCAACTGAAGCTGCACTGAAATGCCACCACATCCTAAAAGCTCCAGAGATTTCCCCCTGCACTGAACCACATCCCCAACAAGGAAAGCAGACTCCAGATTTCACCAACACCACAGTTCATCTTTACCTGCAGCAGAGACAAATGAAATGCTGCCACATACCCAAATTCCTAACATCTGACTCCTAAAAATCTCAGTTTAGGCTTTAAAAAGAACTGATGGAAATTTAAGAAGCTTCTCTCTTCACTTCAAGCAGCTCTTCAAAGCACAAACAAATTCTTTCTTTGGAGGCACTAATGAATTTTAAAGTAGTTGGTATTTTGACTGCCATCCAGATCGGTGCTTTAATAACTGACCAACGCTATTAGGGCAAGTCTACACAAAGCTAAGCAGCAAAGTTATGCCGAGCTCAAACCTTCCCTGTATTTAAAGCACATTAGCTAAATCTCATTAACTTCCCGTGTGAATGAGCTTGTTGAGGAGGGGACTTAAATCCAGCTGAATGAGGTGTTTACCAAAGGATCTCACAGCTTTCAAAACCCACAAGTTTGGTTAGTCAAGTTATTGACTGAGAGCTTAGTTAGGCTGGGATTCTAAACCAGATTAGCTGAAAATTCTAAACCAGAAGAGCTGAAATTTCTAAACCAGAAGAGCTGAAATTTCTAAACCAGAAGAGCTGAAATTTCTAAACCAGAAGAGCTGAAATTTCTAAACCAGAAGAGCTGAAAATTCTAAACCAGAAGAGCTGAAGATTCTAAACCAGAAGAGCTGAGTGTTTCCAGCATCAGTCCCCCTGTTTGATCAGAACACTGCTGGCCAAGCAGCTCCCACCCATCTTTCACCCCATGACTCCCATTTTCTGGTCCCAAAGGCAGCAGTTTTGCCCAAATTCTGTGCAGAGCATTTGCCACCCTCCTGGAGACCCCAGCAGTGGGCAGGGATGAGCAGCTGGGAGAGGGAATTCCAAAGCAGCGCAAGCAGAAGGTGGGAAATGACAATTCCTGCTGGGAGCTGACACCTGCAGAGCTCTCCAGATCAGGGTAAATGAAAATTAAATAAAAATTAAATAAAAAATTAAAATAAAAATTAAATCCTGTCTCGCTGCTCCCTCAGCCTGCCCTGGAGCTCAGCACCCCTCAGGCTATGGCACACAGGAATTTGATTTATAATGCTGTGGAGTCCTTAGGGTCTCCTGGGGAGAATTAATAATTTGGCCATTCTGATACCTCCCTGTTATTACCAATATTAATGCACAGCTCGTTAAGCTCCTTCATGGCCCTCAAAGCAACCTGAGCTCACACTGGCTCCTTTCTCAGCCTGCTTTGTACTTGGACTTGGCACCTTGATGAAAGCTCCCTTCTTTCCAAGACTTTAATCACGTTAAAACAAAGGTGGAGTTAGAGACTCATCTAGGAAAAATTCCATTTATTAAGCAAATCGAGGTAATGTGCCAATTTTTCAGCTCTGAATGTGAAGCGCCTTCCCAAGGGCTGAGGCATCCCTGGGGCTCCTTTGGAAAGGGAACAGCTTGAGCCCAGTAATCAACACAAACCCAGCAAATAATCCCACACTTGAAAAGTCTTACACTGAGTTATCTGTGAGGCTTGTCTGGAAATAAACACTTCCATTTAGCATAACTGGTTAGGATTTGGAATGAATCAACTTTCAGAAACTAACCAAGATGCTGTACCTTTGTGCTCTAGCTTTCTTAAAATCTCTTTTACTACACCAATATCAGATAGAATTTTCCCGTTTTAGAGATTAAAAGGAAAGCAAAGTTTACACATAAACAGAAAAGAGCAAATACTTTTGAGATGGTAGATATCTCTTTTTACAGTGATTCTAAAATGAGAAATTAAGCCCTGAAACCTTTAAGACACGGAAAGTTAGTTACTAACACCTGCAAATCCACCACTTTAAAGTTTCTTATTTCATAATGCTGACACCAAACCAGCTGAATTTTTGCAGCCATCCCCACCAAGGCAAACCTGCACCGAGCTCTCGGAGGCGCTCCCGCAGCAGCAGCAGCAGCAGCAGCAGCAGCAGCAGCAGCAGCAGCAGCAGCAGCAGCAGCAGCAGCAGCAGCAGCAGCCTGCAGGATGCAGGCATTCATGCCCCAGGAGCACTTTTATCCCCCTTTTGTACTTGCCCGTTGTGTAACTGCTCCCAGCCCACAGGGGCAGGGCAGGAGGCAGCACCTGGTCACTCCTGGTTACTCCCCTGTTACTCCCCGGTTACTCCCCGGTTACTCCCCGGTTACTCCACGCCTCCGCCGGGTTTAGGCAAAGCAGCCTGGCCACAAACTCCGGGGAGAACACACAGGCAGAGCCCCCATGGCACAAATATTTCCAGCACAAATACTTCCAGCAGCAGCTGCACCCAGCACAGGGATTTTCTCGGAGTGCTCTTCCCCGAGCCCCCCCCGGTGCAAACGGCACGGAAATGTTTTTATCAGCAAACTGGACAAATGTTCAGGAGGTCCCTGAGCTCAGAGCTCTTCCCTGAGCCCAGGGTCAGCGATCCACAACCTCCCAGGAACTGAAACACCCAGGACTCTGCTGGGCTCCTCCACTTCCCCGTGGAAAACGCTGAGTAACAGTGATGGGCACAGGGCAAAGGGAAATGGAGCAGGAGAAGTGAAAGCTTTGGAACAACAACAAAACCAACAAGAACTAAAGTCAGGGTTGCCAAGCACTGGAACAGGTCGCCCAGGGAAGTGGGTGAGTCCCTGTGCCTGGAGGAGCATAAAAGCCATGGAGATGTGGCATTCAGGGCATGCTTCAGTGGGGGATGTGGCAGGGCTGGCTTAAGGCTTGGACTCGATCTTAAGAGGTCTTTTCCAACCTAAACAATTCAAGGATTCTAAACCTGCTTCCCATGGATCTCCTCACCCCACTCCCTTTGTGCTGGAGCACAGCCCTGCCTAAGGCTGTCCTTACACTCCTGAACATCACCTTGTCATTTCACTCATCCCCATTTCCCTTTCCAAAGGATTAACGAGACACCATCACCCTACAACCGACCCTGAAGCCATAACCAGAACAGGCCAGGGAGCAGCTTCTGCCTGGATTTACTGGAATCAACTCCACCCCTTGCTCCCAGCCCAGAGCGGGCCAGGAGCAGAGAGCTCCAGGGCACCAAGGTGAGCTCACCATACCTGAAATGCCCTTTTTGCAGCCCAGTGTGGGGAGGCAGGGACAGGCTGCCAGTGCTGTCCAGCCCCCCAGCTCCAGGAGCACCCAGGTCCATCCAGCCCCCCCCAGCTCCATCCCCCCCCAGCTCCATCCAGCCCCCCCAGCTCCATCCAGCCCCCCCAGCTCCATCCAGCCCCCCCCAGCTCCAGGAGCACCCCCAGCTCCATCCAGCCAACTCCCCAGCTCCATCCAGCCCCCCCCCAGCTCCATCCAGCCCCCCCAGCTCCATCCAGCCCCCCCCCCAGGTCCATCCAGCCCCCCCAGCTCCATCCAGCCCCCCCAGCAGCCGGATCTGCTGCTCCCTGCTCGGGGCTGGCTCCAGGCTGGATGTGCTCGGTCCCACAGCAAAGAGATGCTGAAAAGATTCCCCCTCTGTTTGCTCCTTTTCCAATGATTAGATCCTTTCCTTTCCTCCTTCTGCCTTCCAAAGGATTTCACAAACACAAATATCTTAATTTCAATGTAAAGAAACCTTCGAGCCCTTAACACAACCACCACCAAACTTTAGGACCATGAAACACCAACTGCTGTACCCAGACTGGCTGAAGATCACTGATCTGTAACACTTTAGGGAAAAAAGGGCTGGAAATTGTTTTAGATTCAAGGTATTTGATGTGCTCACAGGGAGCTCAAGAACTGAGTGATCAAGAGCAAGAGGAAAACTTTAGGTTTTGAGAGAAGTAAGCCATTTGCTTTGTTACTCCAATGTCCAACTGCTGTTTAATCCAACTAGTTTTTTTAATAGTTGAATTAAACAATGCCAGGGACTCACTTCTTGCTCTGAACATCACAGTTCAAGGTATAACTGAGTTCAATTCAATTAAAATTCTTCAGCATGCAATCAAAGACTTGTCTATTTACCTTGCAATTAGAACTAATCGCTCCAAAATTCATCATCAGTGAGTGGAGAATTTCAACATTCAAACAATTAATTTCTGATTACTCTGCATTTACACTCAATCCAAAGGAACACCTGCCAATCTGGGTACCTCCACTCCAACCCCAGCTGCCAGGGTTGATGTCAGGACAGATCCAAGTGGGCTGTGGGGTTACAGCTCCCTGGAGTGAGCAGGGACTGGAACCACTGTCCCTGCAGCAGAATGCTACCTCCAAATGCACTGGATATTTCCCAGAGCAGCTTCCCAACTGCTGTGGAAGCCAGGTGGGAATGAACAGCTGAGAGCTGTGTGGGGCTGCCCGTTACTGAGGGAGGGGAATCACAGCAGAGGATTTATCTCACTCTGCCTCAGCCCAGGGAGCTTGGCTGTGATGGTCTGACACAGCCACTCATCATTTTTATTACCTGCTTAATATCTGAAATGCAAACTGGTGGAAGCATTTGTACTGCTTGGAAATGTTACTCCTAGGAGGAGCTCACTTTGATTATTATGAGAAAATCCAATTTGCTGCCTTCTTCTCAGACACTCAAGTGCTCATTCTGAGGATGAACCAACACTTCTGAGTGCTCCAGCCAAGTTCTGTTTGCCCTTGGACACCCACTGGTAAACTACTGACAGTGTTCAGGGCTGGAATAGTTACTCTGAGGATTTATTCTCTGCAGTTTTGCAGCATCCAGGCAGATCAAACCCTCCTCTGAAGCCCCCTATTCCCCTGCAGAGGGGTGGCACACAAGGGACGTGTCCCAGCACCAAAATGACAGTAATGCAAGCCAGGCACTGCAAACCCCTGCTAACCAAATCCTCCTCTGAGCCCGCAGTAAGAACAACAAGAACACCCAAAAGGAGAGTGGTGCAGCCTCCCTGCAAGAACATCCTGCTCCATCCTGAGGGTGAGCTGGAGGAAGCTCCTTTCTGACAGCTCAATGAGCCCCCTCACTGCATTTCTGTAGCCATCTCCTAATTTAAGGATTCTTCCTCCCAAAGCCACGGCAAATAGGTGATGTTTTACATCAGCTTACTGAATCAGCAGCCTCCCATGAACACCCTCCAGAACACACCTAACATAACCCAGCAAGCCCAGAAAATAGCATCACACAGGAGCACAATAAATAGATCCACTGCCACCCACAACTGGGAACAGCAGAAAGACTCTGCTATTAAGGCTGAATTTCCAGTGATGTTTATAAATGACTGAATTATGAATTGAAAAAGCACTTACCAGAAGATCTGCTGTAACATGAAAGCATTACTGCTCTTCCCTAGTGCTGACTCAGATCGACACCAGAATTACTGGAACTGCTCTGAAAACCCCCCAGGTAACCCTGGCTCCTACCCAGGGTGTCCCCCTGACCCCACAAATCCCCTCTCCCAGAGAAAGGACACCTCGGGGCAATCCATGGCCAACGAATTCCACATTTCCAGCTGGACAATGCAAGGCTTTGTGGCCACCTTCTGCTCTTAAATCCCTAACTCATCTACATTGTTAAGGTGTTTATTAGGACTTTTCCTGCCACAGTGCATTTTTAAATACTTGAGAGAAGAACCCAGGACCTGAGATGGACATCAAAGCAGACAGAGTTCTGCGTAAAAAGGTAATTACAAGAGGGAAGTGCCTTCAAGAATACCTGTGGATGATTTCTGGGCAAGAAATAAAGAACCATTGTCAAGAAAGAACAACAGAAGAATAGTGAAGCCAAAGCTCTGCACTCCACAGGCACAGATCAAAGCACTTCCAAAATTACTGGAGAAAAATGTGCTTTTTGGGACCTGTTATTGTATTCACCCTGTCCATAAACTAAGACTCCTTTCCTGGAGCTCCAGGTACTCCTGTAATTACAGGCAAAAGCTCAAATCCTTTTTCTTCCAAGAAAAGACAGAAGCAAAGCGTGAGCAACAGGCAGGGTGAGAGGTAGTGAACCGTACCACATTAGCTGGTGTGTTCCCAGATGAGCCTGAACACATCATTACCTCGGTGTATTCCCGGAATCCCCACCCCTGGAACTGCCCAAGGCCAGCCTTGGAGCACCTGGGACAGTGGCAGATGTCCCTGCCCAGGGTGGGTCTGGACAGGCTTTGAGGTCCCTCCTGTCCCGACCCGTTCCCAATTCCACACAGTCAGTCTGCACACTCAGATTTTACCTTTCTCTCCCCATTTTTGGGGCTGCTGATGGTTCCAGAAGGGTGGGCTAAACTCCTGCACAGAAAAATGCAGCAGGCTGTGCAAAGACCATGGAAAGTCCCACCCTTCAGCAGAAGCTGCTGCTATTTTAATTTTCCAAAGGCAAAACACTTCCAGGCACAATCATTTGTTTACTTTTTCATTCAGTACGTCATTTGCTTGGATGCCTAAAAATCACCCTGCACCACACAGTGAGCAGCCAGGCTGAAAACTCCACTGCAAGACTAAATGCTTTAAAAAGGGGGAGGGCCAAGAGCAGATATCCATCGTTTCTGGGCAGTGATCCTGGGATCTCGTTCACAGCTCAGTAATTCCAGCCCAACTCCTCCTCCCACCAATCCCAACCTCCTGCACCCAAAATGAAAAAAAGCCCTTTTAATCTTCAAAGCATGGCCATAAGTCAATCTCAACTTAGCACACTTTTTAATTTTCTTTTTAATTATCCAGTTGGGAGAGTTGTGCCCTTCTTGCTCGGTGACCTTTCGCTCCTTTGGGATTTACTTCTAAATCTTTCCTGGGAATAATCAGGGAATTCTCAGCACTTACAGAGGAAACCTTCCAAGGCTCCGGGGGCTGAGGGGCAGGGCCAGAGTGACTCTCAGGAGTCTCTGCTGGTCCCAGGACAGGATCTTGTGGCTCCAGGACTGCCAGGAGGGCAACCCTGGCACGGCTGCTCCGACCCCACGCTGGGTTTGGAGGTTCTCACCTGGAGCCAAAGCCAAAGCAGCAGCAGCAGCTGGAGCTGGCACGAGGCAGGGCACAGGCAGAGCATCTCTGGGGGTCACAGAGCAAGAACAGATGCCATTATTCACTGTATCAGCAATGAGAGATGCTGATGCTCCCACCAAGAACTGGTGCCCAGCTGTTTGCCCCGGGAGCTTTGGTCACCAAGCCCAGCTCGGTTTCCCACAGCCACTGGGGATAAATTAAATCATTAATGCCATAGATGCTATTTAAGCCTAAGCAGCACTCCTTACTCCCCTGCCCACACACCAAACAACTGTAACCAGGCCTGGGTTTGATTCCCACACGCTAAGCCAAGCAATTACTAATTAATTAATTTCACAACGAGCCTGGCAGTGTCTCTGTGCTCAGCCACTCTTGCTGGGTCACTCCCCTGCTCCTGTTTGAGGCAGGCTCAGGTGAGAGCAGCTCCTGCATCAACCTCCTCAGAAATGTGCATTTATTGCCTCCTGCAGCCCCTGAACCCACGGGGCAGCAGGAGGGGACAGGAGCCAGCTGCCACCTCAGCCTGTGTCACACCCACGTCACCAGGCAGAGATGGGGATGGCACTGAGTGCAGTGGCTTTGAAGATTCCCCTGCCTGGGTGAGCGGGTAATTAACAATGCATTAAATAGATATTAATGCATTAAATAGATATTGTGTTAAATAGATATTGATGCATTAAATAGATATTAATGTGTTAAATAGATATTAATGAATTAAATAGATATTGTGTTAAATAGATATTAATGCATTAAATAGATATTAATGCATTAAACAGATATTAATGCATTAAATATCCCTGCGAGCAGCAGAACTGGGAAAGGAGGTTAAGTGGCTTCTCCAAGTGAAGGGACAGAAGTGGAACAGCCAGTTTAACACCCAACTGGCTGCTCAGGAAAAGCACAAAGAATTGTAAGATCTTCAGAGCTCACACTACTTACTATAGTATTTATACCAGCTGTAGGTTATTGAAGGAAAACTTCTTGGTTTGGGGAAAATTTTTTTAAAAAGCTCTTTGGAAATTTAGTAAAATAAACCTCTAGTTTACCTTTGTGATCTCTGCCAGTAAACCAATCCTTTTTTAACCAATATACTCTGGGTTTAATATTGTGCCTTAATGGCTGCCTCATTTCAGGGCTCTTTGGCAGATGTGTTTCAGCACTGCTCTTAACAAAATAACCTCAATTATTCTTTCTTAATTGGCATCAGATAAATGCAAGACTTCTCAGCTGCTGCTATCTGAAGGAAGAGCACTTGAGCACACATTTTGCCCTTTGAATAATTGGGAGAAAGGACAAATGCAGATGGAGTGTACCTGAGTGAGCTCCAAAACCCATCACAAAATCTTTACCAAAGCCCAGCAGCCAAGGAGGGGAGCTCAGACAGCTCTGTGCCTTCAGGCTCATTTATAGCCAGCAATTTAATAGAAGCTCTAATTGACAGCTTTGCTGGCTTCTATTGTGCCTGATTAGGCATCTCCATGAAAAGCATCAGCAGTGTTTGATCCCCTCCAAAGCAGAGCAGCTCATTAGCAGGGGATGTTTACAGGAGCAGCAGCTCTTCCCTGCTGCAGGAGGGGTTTTCAGGTCGTGTTTGCAGCAGGAGGATCACGGCTCCAAAGGAGCTCGGCCCTCCATCCTTTGCCTTTCCTGCTATTTGCCAACAGGACAGATGGACAAGGAAAACATCTGACAGGACTACAACAAACCCTCAACACTTGGGTATTATAAAAAACCCAAATCCTCTCCCTCATTCCCCCCTCCCTTTTTTATTTTTTTAGCTTTAAAAGCATCTATCAGTGAGGTGAAATAATTACAAATAACAAGTGTCCAACAGGCTGAATAAACCAGACCAGAACCCTGTGAAATTATATTGGTAATAATGACTCTGCTCAGCACAACCTCCCAAAATTCCACACACACAAAATTAAACGGCACCCATGTAAATACATCCAATATCAGCAAATTACTGGTAATTGTTATTGCTCCCAGAGATGAAAGGACACGGAACAGTATGAGAATGCAGCAATTAGCTCCTGTTCTCTGAGCCTATGAACAGAGACCTGCACTCCAATTTCTTTCTTGTCAGTCTCAATCCAAATTGCTCCTTAGGTTTGGTCTTAACACAACAAAATGCTCGTCAGGAAACCATGATCTGTCAGCTTTTATCAAAAACCCCAACCTGTTAAAATATGACCAAGCAAATGCTGCTTGCATCGGGAAGACTCAGCTGCCTTTCAGAAACAATTCACTCTGCACAAAAAATGAAAAAGGGGGAAAAAAGCTGCTGTAACCTGTGAAGAGCTGGTGCTTTAGAGCCTGCAAAAACAAGGATGTGTTTCCTTTGCCTGGGAATGGTGAGGGTCTGGATACAGGATTCTCCACACAAAATACAAGTAATAAACAGAGCAAAATTCGTTTTTTCATGCCACAGGGACTCAGAGACTCCACAAAAATTCAAACATTCCCACAGCAGAGTCCACTAAGTGCTGTTAGCTCTGGGACAGCTTCGTTCCACCCAGCACACAAAAGAGAAGGCTGCTAACTTTGCAGTGCAGTTTTATTTCCCTCCCAAGCCCCTAAATAAAAAGTGAAAGTCACGACATGGAGTCACGTGCGTGTTTCATGAGATCCCCTCGGTGACCTTGAGTGCTGCTAAGAACACTCACTGACAATTCCCTGGAAAAGCACAATTCCACACAATCCCCTGGGAGCAGCACCAGCTCAGCTCCAGGCTGGAATCCAAGCCAGGGAAGCGGTAACAGGAGTAAGGTCAGAAAAAAAGGGAAGCCCTTCAGATGGTGGCTCCTGGGCTAGAAAACAGGGAGATCAGCAAAGCTCAGCAAAGCTGGCCTGGGTGGGGAAAGGCTTCCAGCATTTCCTTGCCATTGCTAGCAGCAGATCCACGGATTTCCACAGGGCTGGGAGCCTGGGATAAATTCCCATTATCCACCCCAGCACATAAACACTGCCAAGTGCATTAGTGTTTAAGGTGCCTTCCTATTAAAGCTGCACTTTGTTCTGTTCACTTTTACAATCTCACAAGTGGGTAACAGCCAGCAAACCACTAAAATGGACATTATTGCCCTGGGCTGCCATTTCAGGGCCGTGCAAAACAGGAGTAAAGGCAATTACAACGTGTGTGCAAAACAGGAGTAAAGGCAATTACAACGTGTGTGCAAAACAGGAGTAAAGGCAATTACAACGTGTCGCTCCACTGAGAGCCCAAACTGCTCCAAGCTCCCACCCGGGGTCAATGCCCAGGAATGTCAGAGCATTTCAGAGCCCCCTGAAATCACTTCTCACTTTCCCACTACCCTGCATTCCCAAAATGCCTCAGCCAACTGCTGGAATGGCCGAGGCTGCAACAGTTTGATTTAAATATAAATTCAGCCAACGAACTGAAGCCATGGAGCCATTCAAAATCAAATTCCAAATCAGTTTGGTGACTCACATTTCCCAACAGTCAAAACCAACAAATAGTGAGTCAATCCCCCTTCCCTATCAGTACTCATCTGAGGCCCATTCTTCCAGCAGTTTTACTCTGCACTGAGCATGAAGTGGGTGACAAATCCAAACAGTCCTTTGATCAGGAAGGGCACACGCTGGTTTAACCCAAACACACAGAAACCAGGACACTTGTTTTCAGAGCTTGGGAAGTTCAGATACTCACAGGTACTGTGGGACAACGCAGCTCCTCCACCACAACAGCTGGACTCATCTGCTCCCAAAAATACAAATATCAGACAAAGCCTGTTTGCTCAGGCACTGTGCTGACGCAAGCCCAACAGCAAAACATTTTTGGTTCTGAGGATGGAGATGTATCAGCCTCCAAAATCCAGCCGTGCAATCCCCCCAAGGTGCCTGGGACACTCTTAGAAACACACATTGATTTATTACTGCTTAGTAATGTATGTTTTGGGGGAAGAATAAAATATTCTGATTGCCTGAATGTGTTGAGAAGGAACTCTGGAAATTCCCTTTCAGCGAAACAGGATAAAGTTTATTCTCACTTGAAGCTGCTATTTAAAAGGAATATTACAATGAAGTAAGTAAAGGCAGACACTTGGATGTTAAGTGCATTCCCTGTCCCCTCCTTAACCAGCACTTGCATCTTCTGGCCTGAGAACTGAGACTCGGGGAGATTCAGATCATTGAATTTCTAATTATAAACTCATTAAAATACTCATTTTACAGTTAGCTCCAGCCCAGCCATTCCCAAACAATCAAAGGCAGCTGCGGGATGGGAACACAGAGCCTTTCACCCCAGGAGGGAGACACCCAACCCCGGAGCTTTGGGAGCCCTGGGCACAGCCTGGGGGCCAATCCACCCTTCCAAAGGCCCTGGGGGCCAGTCCAGCCTTCCAAAGGCCCTGGGGGCCAGTCCACCCTTCCAAAGGCCCTGGGGGCCAGTCCAGCCTTCCCAAAGGCCCCGGGGGCCAGTCCAGCCTTCCCAAAGGCCCCGGGGGCCAGTCCAGCCTTCCCAAAGGCCCCGGGGGCCAGTCCACCCTTCTAAAGGCCCTGGGGGCCAGTCCACCCTTCTAAAGGCCCTGGGGGCCAATCCATCCTTCCAAAGGCCCTGGGGGCCAGTCCAGCCTTCCAAAGGCCCTGGGGGCCAGTCCAGCCTTCCCAAAGGCCCTGGGGGCCAATCCACCCTTCCAAAGGCCCTGGGGGCCAATCCACCCTTCCAAAGGCCCTGGGGGCCAGTCCAGCCTTCCAAAGGCCCCGGGGGCCAATCCACCCTTCCAAAGGCCCTGGGGGCCAGTCCAGCCTTCCCAAAGGCCCTGGGGGCCAGTCCATCCTTCCCAAAGGCCCTGGGGGCCAGTCCACCCTTCCCAAAGGCCCTGGGGGCCAGTCCACCCTTCCAAAGGCCCTGGGGGCCAGTCCAGCCTTCCCAAAGGCCCTGGGGGCCAGTCCATCCTTCCCAAAGGCCCTGGGGGCCAGTCCAGCCTTCCCAAAGGCCCTGGGGGCCAATCCACCCTTCCAAAGGCCCTGGGGGCCAGTCCACCCTTCCCAAAGGCCCTGGGGCCAGTCCAGCCTTCCAAGGCCCCGGGGCCAATCCCCTTCCAAAGGCCCTGGGGCCAGTCCCCCTTCCAAGGCCCTGGGGCCAGTCCACCCTTCCAAAGGCCCTGGGGGCCAGTCCAGCCTTCCCAAAGGCCCTGGGGGCCAGTCCACCCTTCCCAAAGGCCCTGGGGGCCAGTCCAGCCTTCCCAAAGCTCTGAAAGCCCAGCCCTGCCCCGGGGCCATGGCAGAGCCAAGGGGAGAGCCACAGCCCCCAGGGTGACTCACTGGTGACAACACTGGGCACACAAAACCCAAACTGGGCTCCCGGTCCCTCTGGAGAAACCCGGGAGCTGCACTGGGAATTCCTGATGCTCCCAAACCAGGATCCCTGAGATGAATGTGAGGGGAAGGGATGAAATTACAAGAGGAGCTCCAAGTCCAGCTCTCCCTCCTCCCCGAGTGCCAGCGATGTCTCAACACCACAACTGCCTTTCCAAGGAAGTAGCTCTGCTCCTTTCCCGGCCAAATTACCATGGCAAGAAATCCCCGTGTAGATTCATCTCCAGCAGAAAAACATCCAGGCAGCAAACATTTCCTTCCCACAACCTGAAAACAGCCAGACATCATCAGATTTCTCTCCTGCCATCAAAGAAAGCCTGTCCTGAGACAGCTCACAACAACTAAAACATTTGCCCATAAAGCAAACGTGCTCCCAGGCAGTGACAGAAATATTCCGTGCACCCCACGAAGCTGAACAGACTTCACCCCCGGGAAGGCTGGAGAACACAGCAGGAACTTTCATCTGTAATGATTTATTTTACTCCTGCCTTCACTGCATCAGGATGCTCGGCTCTTACTCATCCTGTCTGTCAATACTGCCTTCCTGCAGCTTTTAAGTAAAATAACCCCCATGGTAACTGTTGTCAGGCCATGTCATGACCACTGAGGCTTCATAAATAACACTTGATATAAATAGATTTTCCAGCAACATATAAACCATCAGCTCCAATGGAAGTAGAAGGCTTGTGTGCAGCCATCTGCATTTTCTCCTGTAAGGATAAACACATAAAGAAGTGTTTGAAAGCAAAATAAATCTATTGAAGAAATGGCCCAAACAGAAACTTCTGGGCTATGAGATTTCTTACGTGGCTCTCACGAAGACGTTGACAGGAGCAGCTACAGCAGAAAAAGAACTTCCTAGAAGAAATCCTTCCCTGGGAGGGGGATGAGGCCCTGGCACAGGGTGCCCAGAGCAGCTGTGGCTGCCCCTGGACCCCTGCAGAGCCCCAGGCCAGGCTGGACAGGGCTGGGAGCAGCCTGGGACAGTGGAACTGCTGTCCCTGCCACGGCACTGGGTGGGCTTTGAGGTCCCTTCCCATCCCAAACCATTCCAGGATTCTGTCACCCTCCAAATGACACCAGCTGGTGGTGGGAACAAGCCCCGGGAGGTGCCAGCTGCCTTCCCCTGCCCTCAGGTTAAATGCAGCAGCTCAGCAGCCTCTTCTGCAGGAATCCATACCGACAATGCCTGCAGTTTCACCCGTTTTCCTTTCAATGGTCTGCAATCAACTTCCAGAACACAGCAAAGCCACCTCACAGCCCCTCGGGACACCCCTGCGTGCTGAAAAGTTGGCAGATTTGGCTACTCCAGATTTGGCTACTCCCCAAACACGGGGACAGAATCAAAGATAAAAAATTCCGTTTAATTTCAAAAAAGCATTTTTAGTAGGAGCTGCATACAAATGCAGCATTTTTTACGGTGTGGGGGAAATCCACAGGCAAGTTTTCTGTCAGGAAATAAACAATCCTCCAACACTGCCATTATCTCGAGCTTCCCCTGAAGAAGTCTCCAACCAACAATAACAACAAAGAAATTATTTCTACTTCTCCACTGGAATTCAACTCCCTGTTAGACGACCTCGAGACAGAAATTCTCATACTAGCAAGGTTTAAATCCACCCACACAGCACCCAGGATGGGCTTATGGGAGGTGCACTCAGGTCTGCCTGGGCTCAGGGAGGGCAGAGAGCATGAAACCTCCCCGAACAGATCTGGCTGCCATAGGAACACAAGGCTCCTGTGGGCTCCTGCCAGGGGTGAGGGATGGCAGCTGCCTGAACTGCTGCTGCCACCCAAGGAAACACCCAGCAACCTGCAGCCCAAATCCTGCCACTGACCGAGGAGCTGCTTCTCCTCCAAATCCTTGGATTTGTTTCCCTGCTGAAAATGCTGAGGAAGCAACAGTGCTGTGCTCTGAGAAGCTGACTCCCATCCTGCTCCTTCCATCTGCTGAGAGCTGTGCGCTTCCAGAGAGCTCAGCAAAGCTAAGCCTGGCTCAGGGCAGGGCTTACAGCCCAGTGCCACACTGGGATGGATCTTAAACCATTTGATTTCGGAGTGCTAAGCCTCAGCAGGAGCACAACCCACCCCTGAGAATCCCAGTGTGACCTTCTCTTGTCCCCAGGGCCCTGACACGACATTTTCAGGTCCTCTTCCTCTTAGCATCTAAACTAAACCAAAGGCTTGTTTAAATCCATGATAAAAATCTCAGGGCTTGTTCAACCTCCTTGCTAGCCCAAGGTTGAATTTGTTTCAGTGCATCTCCATGTTAACACTGCTCTAATTTCAAGGTATCTGGATCATGACTGGCAGCTAGGAGTAGGGGTACAAGAGCTCATCAACTAATCCAATTGTTCCACACATCTCAAGATTATTTTCCAGTTTGCTAAACCTGAGCTCCTTGTTGCAATAATCCTTTATCTACACTGCAATCACCTGGCAGACAAGGTGTGCAGTTAAGCCTGGCTCTGGCACCGAGCAGCCCAGCAGCTGCTCATCACTCCAGCATCTGTTCTGCTTCTCCACTTCATTTTACAGCCTGCATCAAACTCCACCTGCCAGGAAAAACACTACCCAAACCAGCTCTTTTTTCAAGCTTAAACTGGGTAATTTAAAGCCTGCTCAAGCCTGGCACCACTACACTGCAGTGAGGACATCCAGACATATTATGCTCCCTATGAATACAGAGCATTTGGTGTTTTTATTGAAAATGAAAGCTCATCAACAACAGGGAGCCTGGCATTTACCTGGCACTGAAGGCACACCAAGAGTCAGCTGCGTGTGGGAAATGACAAGGCGGAAAAAATGAACAGGCCAGGTCTTTACCTTGTCCTAAACACCTCGGGGGATTTCCTCCCCTGCCAGAATCTTCCAGCGGCTCTGCTGCGGCCTTTGGGGTCAGCCCAGCCCGCACTCACCTGGCCAGGAGAGCCCAAAGTGCCTCAAGGGCTGCTCTTCCCTGCCTACAAAGCGACCACGACGGCTCCAAAATGAAGGGATGGCAATAAAACTGTAAAGCCTCTGCCTCATTCCCAGCTTTTATGGGAAAAAAGCAAAAGCCACCAATACAGGAATATATGATAATGGTTAGTCCTTATTCTAGGAACCTTAATAGGCTTGCAACAAGCTTTGTTCAGGCGTTTTTCTGCACTACCTACATCACTTCTTCCTACCCAAAATGTACCTTAAAACAAAAGAAAACCACACACGGTATCGAATGGGGCTTGCAAGTTAAAACCAGAAAATTTAAATATTTCCTGCCTCGATGTGCACTGAAAAAGAAAAAACAAAAAGGCAAATAAATAATTTTAAAAGGGGGGGGGGGAAGGAAAGGTTTAAAGCGTATCACGAGAACGGGATCAAGGAAGAGCGAGGCCACCCCTTCAGGACCAGGGGAGAATTAACCTGCATTTCTCCATCCCATCTGCAAGCTTACGGCTCTGCCACCCATTTTGTCTCCGATTAAAGGGAAAAAAATAATTAAAAAAAAAAATAACGACCTCAGCGGCAGAGAGAAGACCCCACCCCGGGATGGATGCCCGAGCGGTGCTGCCGGCCGGGCAGGTGACCCCACCGCAGGTGCCACCCCCGGGCATCCCCCGCGCCCCTTCCCCATCCCCTGGAGACGCTGCCGAGCCGGCAAACGCCGGCGCCGAGCACGGGGAAGGGTTTATTTAACCCGCAAACGCGACATGAAAGGGAGAGGAGGAGCGCGGAGGTGCGGACGGCGCGGCAGCCAAGGTGAACCGAACCGCGGGCGGCGAACATGGTGGAGCTGCGGGGAGCCGCGACCCTCCGGCCCGCGGCAGCGAGGGGCGAGCAGCGGGGATGCGGGGCCGGCACGGAGCTGACAGCGGGCGGGAGAGCGCGGAGAGGAGAGCGCGGCGGGGAGAGCGCTCGCTCAGGGCTGCTCCCTGAGGGCGGCGGCGGGAGGGCGAGGACGGGCTCACCTGCCATGGCGGGCGGAGGGCGGCAATGGCGCTGGGGGCTGCGGCTCCGCTCCCCTCGCTCTCCGCGGCGAGTGCGGCGGGGCCGGGCGGCCCCGGCAGGCAGAGCACGGGGCGGGACGGGCGCTTCCTCCGCCCCCGACAAGATGGCGCGGCCCCGGCCCCGCTGCCTCAGGGCTCGGCCGCCATGGCGGCCCCGGCGCTCGGCAGGGGGAAACAGCCGCGTGTTCCCTGAGGGAGGGAAGCCTCCAGCTGCAGGGATGTGTGAAGGGTTTATGCGTGAAGGACACCAATCGCAGAGTCACGGGATGGGGCGGGTTGAAGCGACTGCAGTGGGGCGTCTGGTCCAGCCTCCCCGCTCAGCAAGCGGCATCCAGAGCACATGGCCCAGGATTGTGTCCAGACGGGTTTGGAATATCCCCGGTGAGGGGCATTGCACAGCCTTTCTGGGCAGTGGGGCACTGAACAGGCTCCCCAGGGAATGGTCATGGCCTCAGGGATGGCAGAGCTCCAGCAGGGTTGGGACAAGGCTCTCAGGAACACGGTGGGATTGCCGGGATGTGCTCTGCAAGGCTGAGGGTTGGACCAGCGGGTCCCTTCCACCTCAGGGCTTGTGTAACTCTGTTATTCCGCTTCTAGGAATCAGTGCTTGGTCACCCGCACAGCAAAGTTCTTCCTCGTGTCCAGGTAAAACATTCCATGCCTCAGTTTCTGCCCATTGCCTCTCGTCCCACTGCTGGGCCCCAGGGAGCAGGGCCTGCTCCATCTGCAACACCTCCCTGCAGGCATCGACGGATATCCATGGATATCCATGGACGATGATGGATATTGATGGATATTGATGGATATTGATCAGGTCCCCAAACAAATCCCCTTGGCCTCCTCATCTGGGGGTCCCTCTCCAGCCCCTAGTGCTCACCTGGTGCCCCCAGCCCTGGCTCTCTTGGGGCTTTGCTTTGGGGTTTCTTTTTTTTTTTTTAATTATTATCTTTTAGGAAAAATCTAATTTTTACAATAGGAGAGTGAGTTTAGGGAGGAACAAGAGTCACAGAATCATTTAGGTGGGAAAAGACCTCTGAGGTCAAACTCAGCCCGTGCCAAATCATCACCATCCCAACCAGACCAGAGCACTGAGTGCCACATCCAGTCATTCCTTAAATGCCTCCAGGGTTGGTAACCTCACCACCTCCCTGGGCAGCCCATTCCAATGTCTAATCACCCTTTCTGTGATGAAATTCCTCCTGATGGCCAACCCAAACCTCCCCTGTTATACTAGAGGAGGCCAAACTTAGTCCCCAAAAGATGACACCTCCACCACACATCCAAAACCACCATTTTCTTGAGATTTCCAGTTTTCTGGTGGGGGCCAGGATGAATGTGGCACAAATGTGGCACAAATGTGGCACAAATGTGGCACAAATGTGACACAAATGTGGCACAAATGTGACAAATCCCCCTCCCAGCCCACAGAGCTGGGTATTTTCAGGCACTGCTGACGTCTGCAGCTCCAGTACCCAGTGCTGGACTCTGCCTCTCTCACGTCCCTCTCGTCCCTCTCGGCAACATCTGACATCCCTGATGGCTTCTGACAACGTTCACTCGCTCTAATTTGTGTCCTGCCCTTCCCAGAACGTGCAGTTCTCAGGCACAGCAGCTCGTGGCTCCTTGCCTTGCTCAGGGCTGTTCTGGACAGCCAGGGCTGAGCCCCCCAGCTGATTCCTGCCCTTCCTCCTTGCTCTGGCTGTCCTTGAGGAGACGCTGAGCCGTGCTGGGCTCTCTCCCCCAGCCCTGCTGTTGTTTAATCCAGGTGCAGCCCGAGCTGATGGCCAGGTGCTGCCCAGCTGGACCCTGTTTCACACAGACCTGCAGCTCTCTGTTGATCTTTCGGCTCCTTGCCCCCCACGCTGCTGTCTGTGCAGTGTTTGGCAGGCAGGAATGCTGGGGGGGTTTGTTCACCAGCTGTCCCACCCCCCCACCAGGAGGGTTTCCATCTGATCCCATTAAAACCCAGGAGCTTACTTTAAGACCAGAGACCCTACGAGGCCTCTGGAGCATTTGTGCTTATCCTCCCTTTTTTTTTTGCCACGTTCACTGCAACACTCTCCTGGTTAAGCCTCTAAAAGGTTTTTCCAGTGAGACATATGGAGAACTATAGAGGGCCAGTGCTTGATTATGGATATCGATCCTGGGCATTATTCAATACCTGGCCTTATCCCAAATGTAGGCACAGACTCCAGTGCAGCTTTTAAACTTGAAAGCCTTTGTTTGTCAGGGTGGGGAGGTGACAGGAGGGACATTTTGGTGATGCCAGATTGATGGCTGCAGGAGTTGTGCTGCTGACAGGAGTTTGTGCGTGCTCATTGTCCCCCCAGGCTCAGGATCAGGGACAGGGACACAGCTCTGGGGAGATACAGCCAGAGAAAACACATCAGTCAGATGGAAATGTAACAGATAAAGACCTCAGGGTCCTGATAAGCCCAAGGACAAGCCAGGGAAGGACGATGAAGCTGGATTTAATGCTCCAAGAATTGAATTTGACACAGCTAGACCCCCCCAGAACCATGGGCTCAGACCCTGTAAAGCCTTTTTCAGTCCTTTTTCCTCTTAAATGTCCTCTTGCATTAGATTAGTAACATTCTGTGTGAATCCCACAGGTGGAGTCCAGCAGTTAAGAAGAACCCAGCACTCCTGTATATGGATAACAGGAATATCTTCCATTGCATTAGATAAAATAAAAATAAACCCCCTGCTATTTCAACAGTGACCTAGGAGGTGAGTGGACACTCCCCCAAATAAGCAAAAAAAAAAAAAAATTAAAAAAATAAAAATAGTTAACAACTCACCAACAGTGGGGGGTTTTTTGCCTCTCCCTCTGGAATATGGAATGGTAACAGGGGAGTAGCTGGGCAGACCCTGGGTTTCACTCTCAGGTGAGGAAAGCAAATGTGAGCAGCCCTTGGTTAGAATGCCACCTCCCCCAGCTGGGGGGCAGCTCCCGACCCACAGGAATGTTTCATTATCTCGGGGACACCCCCGACTTGCTGTTCCCCCCAATGTCAGGTGGAAATCGAGGCAGAAACGACGGGTTTCTTTCTCAGAAAAAAGTTTCTTTCTCAGAGCCCAGATGGGCTCTGCCAGCCGCGCCCAGCCCCCCGGTTTGCCACCTGCAAAATGAGGAGAATTTTTAGGGAGTTTAATTAGTGCAAAGTGCTCTCGGTAGCAAAGAGAGCTTATGGTGTGAGCATCTCGGGCCAAGTTCTCAAGTTACGGCGGCTGCAGCCAGCGACCCACGGCGACAGAGAGAGAGAGAGAGACAGACAGAGAGAGAGAGACAGAGACAGAGAGACAGAGACAGAGTCCCCGCTGTGCCTGCGGGGACAGGGGGGATCGGCAGCGCCGGAATTGGTGTCGGGAATCAATCACTGGGTGAGCAGGGCCGGGCATCTGCGGGGCTGCTGCGTCCCTGCTGGTCCTCTCACGGGGGGTTCGCCTCTGGCAGCTTTTGGAGAGAGGAGCCCTTCCTTCAGCTTCGCGTTTGCAAAGTGTTTTTGGAAGTGGAGATGAGGTTGTGGGAGCCAGGAGACATAAACAGCCAGGAGAGTGCAAACAACCAGGAGAGTGCAAACAACCAGGAGAGTGCAAACAACCAGGAGATACAAACAACCAGGAGATACAAACAACCAGGAGAGTGCAAACAACCAGGAGATACAAACAACCAGGAGATACAAACAACCAGGAGATACAAACAACCCATCCCAGGTCCCTGTGCTTCTCCCACAGGACATTCATCCCAAGCTGTCAGGAATCCAGGGCAGGGAGAGTGCCCAGAGTGCTCCCAGTGACGCTAACTCAGCTGGACAGCCTGTGCTCTGCAGGAGAAGGCAATTTTCTTGCTGCTGTCTGTCTGGTACCTCAGGGCTGTACCAAGGAAATGAGATTTCACTTGCTGAGTCAGGGCAGTGCCCCTGTTTGACAGGAGGAGGAGGAGGAGGAGATGGGCTGAGTCACCTCTCCGAGTTCATCCCCAGGCTGCTTCCCAAAGCTCCTGAAATGAGCCCTTAAATCCCGGGAGGAGTGGGAGCAGGAGGGGGCCAGGAGAGCAGCCTGTTTGTCCTGCCTGGCCTGCTCTCCTGCAGGGCTCTCTCCTTGTCCAGATGCTGAGTCTCTGGAGCCACATCTGGCTCCGAGGTGTTGTGGCAGCAGCAGAGGCACAGCAGGAGCCCGGGCTGATGGCTCCCCATGGTTTTGCTCTCCTGGGCACACTCACCCTGGAGTTCTGTTCCATTAGATCTTCTCCCCATCAGATCCACCCCGAGGCATCTGCAGGGATGGTCTCCAAGGGGGAGACAAGTTGGCATTTGTCACCTTGTGTCACGTTCACCTGGGGCTGTTCAAAGCTCTGGGAGTAAAGAGCAGCTGCTGTGGGCAGATCTGGATAAACGGGACCAGAGCAGCTCATTCCCACTTAAACTACTTCCAAAATGAGGTGGACATGGTGCACTAAATCACTTTGAAGTCCATTAGAGGAATTTTATAGCACAGAATAAAAGAGGTCCTTTGCACAGCCCAGGCAGCAGCGCCTGGTGGCTGCTTACTCATCCCTCAGCAGAGAAGTGAGAGCAGACACAGTCCCTGCTTTCACCAGCTGGCAAATCACTCCTCAGAGAGGAAGGATGGAGGGCTTGGGTCACTTTTACCCCGTGACTCATTTAATCCCTCGTGTGAGCACATAGCAACAGCAGACGGTGACATCAGGAGTGACACAGACACACCAGCCCCTCCGCAAGGCAACATAAACAAACGGTGCTGAGGCAGGAACTGGACCCTCTACAAGCTGAAAATGAGCTGCCCAAACCCCACTGGGCAGTCATCAGGAGTGGTCACACACAGAGGAGCAGCAGAACTCCCAGAGGCAGAGGGAGAGCTGAGCCCACTGCAGGGCTCCAGGGCAGGGCCAGCTCTGGGGCAGCTCCTGCTTGGCACGGGAGTGCAGAGTGGCAATTATAGCAGCACGGATGCCACAGGGCTGGCCAGGCTCTCTATTTATAGCTCCTGTGGGCTCCTGCTCACAGGTGAGGGCACAGGCCGTGCCCTGCAGGGCTCACAGGCCAAGGGACTGCAAAGAGGAAGGACAGCAGCCCCTCTGATGGGGACCAAGAATCAGAGATGAAAGGACAAAAATCCACAGGGAGCCTGGAACAATGAACTCGAACTTCTCCCCCAAAACTGCCCTGTCACTGGTTAACCCCTTCCCTGCCTGAAGTGCCACCTCTCTGCTGTTCCTAATTGGTGCCAAGCAGTGTCACTGAAGTGCTCTGCAAGCTCTGGCCCCTCGAATTGCTTCCAGCAGAGGTGGCAGAAGGGCTGTGGGCCTGCCTGTCCCTCTGCAGCCCCAGGCCCTGGCAGGGTGGGAGGCAGCAGCCCAGGAGAGCACCCCAGACACTGCCCCTGCCCCGGGGATGATCCATCCAGAGTGAGCCCCTGCCAGCTCCGGGGGCTCAGGGTGGCAGCTGACCCCGGGTCCGAGTCAAAAGTTGCCTTTGTTTCATGGGGAGGATTAAACCAGAGCTGCTTGTGAGCTGAACTTTGAAGTGTCTCCTCAGTGATCTGAAACTCGATCATGCAACAAAGAGAGACCTCCACAAAAACTCTTTTTGTGTTTGAAGCTGGAGACCATCCACTGGTTTATTTTTAGGCACACATTTGCACTGGCCCTGTTACAATCCTTCCTCTGTTCTTGTGCAGTAAAAGGCAGAGAGGATTCTCTTGACCTCCAGTATCAAATACAGAGAAAATAAGGCATTTGTCTGGAAAAGAACCACCCAAAACAGCAGGGAAGAGGTCATGCTGTGCTGTGGACTGTTAGTGTTGAGAGACAAGAAAAATGAGGATTATAGGAGCTGGCAGACTTCTTCTAATGACACATTAATGAAAGCTGCTAGAAAGTTATATGGTGATGCTAATTAGTGTTTGTATGTTTAAGGACCTGAGATCTTTCCCTTTTACACTCAACACTTGCCTGAGAGTAAGAAGTGATCCCTGCTGAGGTGAGTTCTCAGTTTTCTTTGAGGATTTGTTCTAGATCCAGAGCGTTTCCTTTGCTTGAGCTCAGAAGCTCCTGCATCAGCCAGCTGATGTTCCCTGAGCTCCTCACAGCCCTCCTCAGCCTTTGCAACACCCTGTGATGCAGACAATTATCACTGCACGCATTTTCTGTCTTGCCCTTCCTTGGAGAAGCTGGGGAAAGAGCCCAGAGGACCTGACTGGATGTTTAATTTCTGTCACATCAGCAGGGCCATCTGCACCAGGCACTTCCCACTGACAAGAGAAGGGAGGTTAAAACCTCCCCTGGCAGGTTAACAGCATGATTTGCAGCAACAGCTTAAATAAATGGTTGCAGGCAGGAGAGAGTAGCAGGCAGCTAATCCTTTAAAGACTTAAGAGCAGCTACCACTTCAGCCCGAGTAAATATTTCAAACCAAAATTAATTACTGGTGACGAGTGGATTTGCTGCCCTTTGCTTTAACATCCCAGGATGAAACGGTGATTCCTCCACAGAATTTTTGCTTCAGTGCCAAACCTGCTGTTTCACGGGAGCTGAAAGTCCTCTCCAAGAAGATTCATCACAGTTCTGTTCCTCCCTGACTGCAGAGCTGGAGAGGCTCTGCAGGGATGCCCTGGCTCGGTGTTGCTGTGGGAGGGGAGGTCCCTTTGTGCTGCCCAGGGACCAGGACAGCAGCATGGCCCAGAATCCTGCCCCAGAGCTGTGGAGGAAGGAAATGTCACTTCCTGATTCTTATCAGAAGAAAGCTCTGTCCATGCAGGCCACAACAGCTCCCAGTAATTGCCTTACTTCCAATTAAAGCAGTTCCTTAACACTTTCCTGGACACAGGAAAGGTCTCAGGGTGACAAGTCCTGAGCCAGCACAGCCCACGGTCTGGCTGAGCCCAGAGCAGCAAAGCAGGCAGTTCAATAATTCCAAACAATAATTTCTAATCAACAATCCAGTTTTCCCCCGCCCATGACCCTTGACTCCACCACACAACAAAGCCAACTCTCTGGGGAGGCTCTGCCATGGCCTTGCTGGACTGTCTGGACTGGTTTTAGTCAAATCCAGCATTCCTAAAAATCCTCGGGCTGCTTTTGTGCTCAGGAAGGGGAGAGGAGCTGCTGTGCACGTGCACATGCACATTCCACACAGGGAGCACAGCTGGGCCAGCACAGAGCCCTGGGAGAAGGGCAAAAATTCTTTATTTTCATCGGGCTGGGAAGGCAGGACTGCCCCGAGCTGGGAGGGGCAAACCAAAGGTGTCTGCAGTGGCTGGGAGGGCAGGGAGGTCCAAGGGCTGGGGGATGTCCCCTCCCTGCTGAGGGGACATCCAAGGGCTGGGGGATGTCCCCTCCCTGCTGAGGGGACATCCAAGGGCTGGGGGATGTCCCCTCCCTGCTGAGGGGACATCCAAGGGCTGGGTGATGTCCCTCCCTGCTGAGGTGACATCCAAGGGCTGGGTGATGTCCCCTCCCTGCCTGCTAGGGCTGGGGGATGTCCCCTCCCTGCTGAGGGGACATCCAAGGGCTGTTGGAAGTTGGAGGGAACCCACAAGGATCATCCAAGTCCAGTTCCTTCTCCTGTCCCCTTCATTTATCCCACTTAGGTGACACCCCCCCCCCCTTCCCAGATTGCTTCATCTCCTCCCTCCCTCTTTGTTTTTCCATCTCAACTTCCCTTCCACTTCCTCTCCCCGCTCCCCAAACCCAAATAAACGCAGGTTCTTGTCCCCTAAGAGAGGCTGATTCATGGTTTGACGTCAGCAGGAGCTCTCCTGGCCAGAGCCTGCTCTAATTGACACATTCCAGCTGCTGCCAGCAGCTCCTGTGTCCCTTGTCCCCTGTCCTGCCCCAGCAGGGCTGGCAGCAGGGAGAGAACCTCCAGGGATGGAAAGGGAGATCCTGAGTTTGAGTTTAACCATGAGAACCTCCAGGGATGGAAAGGGAGATCCTGAGTTTGGCAGTTTAACCATGAGAGAACATCCAGGGATGGAAAGGGAGATCCTGAGTTTGAGTTTAACCATGAGAACCTCCAGGGATGGAAAGGGAGATCCTGAGTTTGACAGTTTAACCATGAGAGAACCTCCAGGGATGGAAAGGGAGATCCTGAGTTTGAGTTTAACCATGAGAGAACCTCCAGGGATGGAAAGGGAGATCCTGAGTTTGGCAGTTTAACCATGAGAGAACATCCAGGGATGGAAAGGGAGATCCTGAGTTTGACAGTTTAACCATGAGAGAACCTCCAGGGATGGAAAGGGAGATCCTGAGTTTGACAGTTTAACCAGTTCTTCCTCAGAGTGCTGGGATTCACTCAGGGCAGTGCAGACAAGTGAAGGGTTAAAAAAACCACCTTGGCTCAGGGTTTGGGTTTAACCTGGAGCACTGAGGGAGGAAAAAAGGCAATTCTGGGAGGTCAGAGCAAGGTGTTTGTCCAGCCCTGATGTGTGGACACCTCCCTGGGGCTGCTTTGCACTGCCAGTCCTGCCCCCTCCTTCTGGAACGTTCTGGGGCTTGGGTGGCAATTGGGGAGCTCTTTGTGCAGACCGACACTGCTGGGGCTGTTGCAGCTCTGCCTCCCTGACTCCAGCAGCACCTGGCAGCTGGAGGCTGCAGCAGCCAAAGCCCAGCAGAGGTTTTAGTGCACTCTGACCCCTGGGAAGGTGGGAAGGACAAACTTGTGGTTCCAGAGAATACAGAACTTTATTGATGTTAAATGCACCCACTTGCACTGCTGGTCTTTGTCCAGGAGACAGCTGCTCTGACCTCACAGGAGTGGAGCCATCTCTGTTTGCCCTGAATGACACAGCAGCAAAGCTGGCAAAGCAACCCAGAGGGGGTTTGGTCAGCACAAACTACACAGAGAGCTTCTCTTCACTGGCCTGGGCAGGTCTGCACAGCAAATTATCTGCACAGGGACCAAAGGACTCCAGAGGACACAGCTGGAGTTGGTGTCTCCAATCCCCACATCAGTCAAGCCCCAGATTTTTGGTGACACCTGAGCCTGGGTTCCAGTCCTTGTCCCAGGATCCATCTGGTTGTTTAAAGGACCAGCAGACTCCAGCAGCAGTCCCGTGAAGGATGAGCAGATTCTGCCAGCAGTGGCACAGGGAACTGGCTCGGGGAGGAGGTGTTGGTGGGGAAATGAGCCTGGTCAGGCTGACAGGGAGCTCTGGAGCCAGTGCAGTGTGGAAATCACTTCCTGCAAGTGCTGCTTTCCCCTCTCATCAGACTTTATTGACTCCAGGACCAGCAGTTTGGAAGCATTTCTGATGGACAGAGAGCAAAAGGAGAATTTAATGATGGTCTGTCTGCAAAGGTAACCCAACAATAACCACAATCTCATGGAAAGCTAAAATGAACTCTAGAAAACAGAGGAAAAACCAAGTATCTGCTGCTGAAAGCAGCTGCTCTATTTTTGGAAAATTGCAAGGCTTGCCTCGCCCAGGAAGAGCTTCCCAGCGAGCGGAATTATGCAACCCCAGGAGGAGCAAACAAATCCCCTAAATCCCAAGTTCTCTGCAATTCCTTTTGGTCAATTCCGGGCTGCAGCCCCCACCCCCCAAACTGCAAACCCCGCACCGCCTCCAGGCCGGGACACGCAGCCCTGCCGGCATCCAGGGGAACTACCGCGCCTAATTAGGGCGGGGCTAATTAACGCCTCAGTCGTCGAAGTCGGGGATGTCGTCGTAGGAGTAGCCGCGGTAGCCCTTGGAGGCGTAGTAGGCGATGCGCAGGTGGTAGAAGCCGGGCAGGAACACCAGGATGCCGATGATCAGCACGGGGATGGCTCGGTCCGTCTCCTGCAGGGACACCTCCAGCTGTACCTCTGGAATTTCCAGCTCCTCTGCTGCTCTAGGGTGCAGCTCTGAGCTTGGGGTTAAGTGTTGTAAGCTCTCTCCACAGGGTAGGGAGATAAAGAATTCCTGCTCTAGCTGGGGATTAAGGACAACCTCCCAAAGCTCAGGCCCAGGAGCACAAACTGGGAATTGAAGAGGGAAAACCAAGGAGGATGGGACTGCATAATACCCTATAACTATGTCCTGTACCTGGACAATGAACTCCAAATGGAGCAGAACTCATCAAAGTGACAGACCCCCTGACCAGTGATCCATTTTGGGACCATTTTGGTTCATCCTGGGTGCAGCCCTGCTGGGCTCTTGTGCTGCCCAAGGAGGATCCATGGAGGAGATCCTTGAATAAATCCCTGCTTTATTCTGTGACTCTGCTCTAGCTCAGCCTCCCCAAGGCACCACAGTGACATCTCTGAGAGGGGCTCTCCTCCCTCTCACACCCTGCCTGGTCCAGGGGAAGGCTGCCCTGCCCAAGGCAGGTGAGATGTGAGTGAGTTCTCAGAATGAGGTGATCTGGAAGGTTCTTTGAACCCAAACCATCCCGTGCTTCTGTGATCCATCCCCAAAGCCTGGCGAGCTGAGAAATAAAAACCCATCTTCCACCAGAAACACCTCAGCTGTCATCAGGCTGAGCCCTTGATCCTGTCCTGGCCTCTCCTTGCTGCAGGAACCCTCAAGGGACCCCCTCCTTCACCAGGGACCCCCTGGATGTGCAGCCTGAGCCCTGGGAGCTGTGCCTGGAGCGCTGCTGATAGCCCAGAGCTGCTGCTGCTGCTGCCAGAGATAAGGCAGAGCTGCCAACCCCCAGCACAGGGAGCAGGGCAGAAGCTCCCAGATCCCTGCCATGGACCACCCCCAGCCAGATGGGGAAGAGTTACCCTGCCCCACACGGGGCCTGGCAGCTCCTCCCTGTCCCTGCAGGGGCTGAGTCTCTCCAGGACAGGGGTGTGACCTCCCCAGGACACTCAGCCCTCCCTGGACATGCCCAGCCCAGGCTGTGGTGGGAATCCAAGAATGGGAATCCATTCCCTGCTCACTCCCTGTGGCTCTGAAGTTCTACACTGAGCCCCATCCCAGGATCCTTGAGGCTGGAGGAGACCTTCAAGGTCATCGAGTCCAACCACGCCAGGGTCACCCCAAACCCAGGTCCTGGAGTGCCACATCCTCGTGTTCTGAACCCTCCCAGGGATGGGGACTGCACCCCTGCAGCTCTGCCAGGCCTTTCCCACACAAACCTTTCCCAATTCTGAATGTAACCCTCCCCTGGTGTGACCTGAGGCTGTTTGCTGTCCCTGGTGTCCCCGAGGGCAGTGCCAGGAGTGTCTGAGGCACTCACCCCTTTGCTGATGTACCCTGCCAGCAGCAGGGCTCCGATGATGATGAGGAAGGTCCCGATCATGAAGAGCACCACAGCCAGTGCGATGGCCTTGTAGGGGATTTTGGGTGGGCTCTTCTTGAACTGGAGGGAAAAACCCCAATTTTGAACGGCTGAACTGGGCACAGCCCCCTCCCAGGACAGCACAGACGGGACCCACAGCTGGCACAGGACAAAGTTCTGCCCCAGAACTGCCCTGCAGGAGGGATTCTGCCCGTGGAGACCCTGCTGGGCCAGCCCCATCCCCAGCCTTGGTCCCAGGAAGGCTCTTGGGGCTTTCCAGAGGGGAAGGGCCCGGGGTTAGGGATTGGGTTTGGGTTTGGGTTAGGGTTTGGGTTAGGGTTTGGGCTTGGGTTAGGGTTTGGGTTTGGGCTTG
This sequence comes from Serinus canaria, assembly GCF_022539315.1. Classification (NCBI taxonomy): domain Eukaryota; kingdom Metazoa; phylum Chordata; class Aves; order Passeriformes; family Fringillidae; genus Serinus; species Serinus canaria. The sequence goes on along the minus strand of NC_066335.1, from coordinate 630,764 downwards.
GGTTAGAGTTAGGGTTTGGGTTAGGGTTAGGGTTTGGGTTAGGGTTAGGGTTTAGGGTTAGGGTTTGGGTTAGGGTTTGGGTTAGGGTTTGGGTTAGGGTTAGGGTTTGGGCTTGGGTTAGGGTTTGGCTCTCTCCTGGCTTTGTCCCTCTCTGAGCTGCAGCTGCTCCAGCAGAGATGCACGAGCAGCCTGTGCAGGGCCAAGCTGTGGCTGTCCCTCCTTGTGCTTTCCCAGCTCCCTTCCCCAGTTTTACCTGCAGGTCAATGTACCCATCGTCAGTGCTGGAGAGTTTGGAATATTTGACTTTGCTACTGGGGATCCCAGCAGAGAGGTTGGTCCTGGACGGCATCATGCCAGGGGGGCCTGGGCATCAGCTACAGCCTGGGAGCCAGGGCAGGAGCAAGAACAGGAGAGGAAAGGGAGAGATGGCAGTCTGAGAGACACAGAACTGAATTTCTGAGGAGAAACTCCCCTGTTGAGGCTGTGCACCCCAGCACAGCTCTGTTCCCCTTCAGAAATGAAAACTTTCCCCACAGTGGATCTCAGCATTTCATTTGAAGCCTAAAACACAAGGAAGAACCTGGGCTTCCATCCAGGTGGGAATCCCCAGGCAGGGCCCAGGTAGGACCCAAGCTCTGGCTCTATCTGAACAGGACACCAGCAGCTAAACCCAAACCAGAGCTAAACAAAGCAGCTCTTCAACCACCAGGAGATTTTGCAAGAGAGCAATTTTGGAAAAAAACCAAAAACCCAACCAGCCAAACACCAAAACCAACACAAACCACTGGAAACTGGAAGAGATGGAGCTGCCACAGGGACAGCAGGAGTGACTCAGAGAGAGCAGGACAAGGGGACAGAGTGTGGGTGGTGAGGTCACCAAAGCCCAGGTGTGCAGGGCAGGGTCCCAGTGCCAGGGGGACAGCCTGGGGACAGGGATCAGAGCCAGCTGCTGTCCCTGGAGCTGCCCAGGGATCCCAGCAGGACACGGATTCCCAGGGACAGGCAGGGAAGGGCTCCCCACACCTCCCAAAGCCTCAATGGAGCTTTTATCTTCTGAAAAAGTCTGGAACCAAGGGAACAAAAGTAGATATTCCAGCAGTGCCAATAGGAAGGATAAAAACTCTGTTTCCACAACATTCTTTAGCATCCGAGGTGATGCTTCCACTCAAAATATTGAGTCTCCATTGAACTGAAGCCCTTTGTCACAAATTGCTGGCACATTCCCCACCCAGCTTCGTTCCTCCAACTGTAAAATTGACTTTTATAAAATCCCCTCTGACCTGAAATTCCCACCACTGAACCTTTGGTTTGAACTTTGGGCTTTTGTTCCAGTGGCAAAAGCCAAACCCAGACAAAACATTTCCAGCCCCGTGGATAATGGGAACACCTGCAGGGTGGCATTTCCTGCTCCCCACACATCCTTGTTGACCCCAGGCTCTCCCACATGCCCGAGGGTAGATGTGCAGGAGGGGAAAAAGCCAGAATTCACTTTCTGAAAGGTGCCAGATTTCCCAGCTCTGCCCCATTCTGCTCTCTTTTCTTACCCACTGCCCATTATTTACCAGGCTGTTCAGTGGCTTCTTCTGAATTATTCCCATTTTACACTTGCACAGGCTGTCCTGCCCTCCCCACTGCCTCACTTACCAACAAGAAAGAGGCTGTGGAGGACAAACATATAGAAAATATAAAATATTCTCTCTGCTCTCAAATTTAAGGGCCAGGTTTAACTCCACTGAGCTTCACACCAAGTGAGCACCACAAGGGTTCAAGAGCAGGACCCAGCACAGTGCTGAGCTTTTTGGGAGCCACAGAAATAATCGGGGCCTGAGCAGCTTGGCCAAAACAATAAATGCCGAAATTCAGGATTTCTAACATGGCAGCTGTGCTTTAAACCCGGGGAGGCGCCGGGAAACCCAACCCAACCACGGCGGAATCCCCGCAAGCACAGCCCCGCGTTCCCCCAAAATCAGGCAAACCAGGAGGGGGGGGATGTGGCTTGGGGACAGCGGGGACACCCGGGGACACCCGGAATGGAGAGTCCCGGCCTCGCACCGCTCCCAAACCCACCCCAAATCCACCCACAACACACCAAACCCACCCAGGATCCCCCAAATCCACCCAAACCCACCCAAATTACCTGAAGTCCACCCAAAACTCCCCAAATGCACCCAAAACACCCCAAATCCACCAGAACCCACCCAAACCACCCTAAATCCACCTAAAGCACCCCAAATCCATCCCGAATCCACCTGAACCAAACTCCAACCCAAACCCACCCCAAATCCAGGCCGAATCTACTGGAACCCACCCGAACCCAACCTCAGCCCACCCCGACACCCCGCCCGCCCGGCCCGGCCCCCAGCCCAGCCCGGTACCCCCAGCCCAGCCCGGCCCGGTACCCCCAGCCCGGTACCCCCAGCCCGGCCCGGCCCGGCCCGGTACCCCCAGTCCCGGTACCCCCGGCCCGGCCCGGTACCTGCCGCCCGCCCGCTCCATCCCGGCCCCGCCTGTCCCCCCGCGGCCCCGGGAAGTTGATCTCGCTGACGCCGCTCCCCTTCCAGGTCACGGCGGGGCCGGTCCGGCCTCCTGCGCCCGGCACCGCCTCGGCAGGGCGGGATCAGCCCCAGCGAGCGGGAAACGGGGCCGGAACTGCCGAAAAGCTCCGGGCTGGAGGATGCGCCGTGCCAGGTGTGGTCCTGGAGTGCTGGAGAATGAATGGGGAAGGGTCTGGAGACAGCTCAGCAAGGGAGGCAGCTGCGAGTCAGCGTCTGAACCCCAAAATCCGGGAATGGTTTGGGTTGGGAGGGACCTTGAAGTGCCACCCAGTGCCACCCCTGCCGGGGGGGGACAGCTCCCGCTGTCCCTGAGTGTCCCCTCTACGCTGGTCTGGGGACACTGCCAGGGATGGCCAGGAGTGCGCGTCCCAGCAGGACCCAGGGCCGGGCAGGGATTGTCCCCAGCCCCAGGGCAGGGACTGAACCCAGCTCCGAGCAGGGATTGTCCCCAGGGCCGGGGCACTGCTGTCCCCAGCCTGAGCAGGGACTGTCCCTCCCCGGCAGCAGCAGGGCGCGCTCCTGGCCGGCACTGCCACCTGGTGACATCCTCTGCCACCTGCCGGGGACAGCTCTTCAGGCGGTTCGTCCCCAGGACTCTCGTGTCCTGCAGACCAAAATGTGCTGAAAATGGGGCAGTCAGGTCGGAAAATGCCTTTGTAGGACCTTGAATTCCGGCACCAACCCCTGTCCCCAAGTGCCACCTCCAGGGAACAGACTGGCACCTCTGCCACACCTCTGAGTGACCACAGCTGAACTCTGGGCCTTGAGAAGGGAGTCAGGGAACATCAGCACAGCTTCAAAAGCTTTGAATCTCCCACATTTAAACACAACAAACTCCAGTAAATTGTATTTTTTATTTCCATTTTCCAAGTTTCAATCGGAATATCGGCTTCAAAAATAAATGAAGTAAGGTCACAAAGTTGTGGGATAACAAAACAGCAACCCTAAGCTACAGCTCCACAGGGAAACTCCAGGATACATCTTCACCCATTAAATATTGCTCCTCTTCTCCAACAGCAGCTCAAAGGAGTAAAAAAATTCACCTTCAACAGCATCCAAGAGATTGTTGGGAGTACAGACACAGACTAGAAAAACTCAGCTTTTCTATTTCAAATGATACCAGGATAGCAAAACAGAGAGTTGAGAAATATTTACAAATATATCTACAAGACACGGCTAGAGTGCTCCCAGGATGCTCCAGGGCTCTGGAATTGCTGCCTCCAGGCAGGAGCAATGTCCCCCAGTCCTGCTCCAGTTAAGAGCCATCCTGCTGGTCCTCGATCTTGGGGGCCAGGTAGTACTTGAGGTGTCCCATGTCAGCGATCTTGTACTCCACAACTGGGGGAGAGAATGAAAGAAGGTGTTCAGGAGGTCCTACAGAAATCCAGCCTGGAGCTCCAGTCCTGCCGAGGCAGAGCGTGGCACTCACCCAGAGGAACGTCTGCAGACATGCTGAGTGTCACCGTGGGGGACAGGGGGGTGGCTTTGGTGAAGAAGTTCAGGTACCTCAGGGCGAAGGTCAGCTGCACCGGCTCGTTCATCTCTATGGTAACCTGGGTGGGCAGGAGAGGGTTCCAGAGCCCTGGCACAGCTCAGCCCCGGCCACCAGGGCTGCACTGGAGGGGTTCTGGGACCCCCTGAAGCAGAGGGAGCTGTCCCTGCTCACTGCAGGGTGGCACTCAGTGACCTCCAAAACGGCCCTTTCCAACCCCAATTCCAGCATCCCGCCCAGGGCACAGAACCAGCTCTGCAGGTGAGCCCTGAGCCGTGTGTGCCCCACTCACAGCCTCCTCCTCCTTGTCCACGTTGCTGGTCTGGGACAGTTTGATGTTGCCGTTGCCCAGCTCGCCGTTGGCAGAGAACTTGACGCCGTCCTTGGCACAGGAGATGACCACGGCGTCGCCGATGTGGCTCAGGTCCCGGCAGATGCGCGCGAACTCGGCCGAGGGCATCTTCACCACGCAGCTGTACTCCTGCTCCTGGGGACAGGGACAGCTGGCAGGGCTGGGCATGCCCAGGGACACCCGCAGGGACAGCTGGCAGGGCTGGGCACGCCCAGGGACACCCACAGGGACAGCTGGCAGGGCTGGGCACGCCCAGGGACACCCACAGGGACAGCTGGCAGGGCTGGGCATGCCCAGGGACACCCGCAGGGACAGCTGGCAGGGCTGGGCATGCCCAGGGACACCCACGGTGACACCCGCAGGGACAGCCTGCCACCGCGGGGCACTCCCAATGACACTGTGCCACCCCGGGGCACTCCCAATGACACTGTGCCACCCCGGGGCACTCCCAGTGCCACCCTGGCAGCCCCAGGCCTGTCCAGCTCCCAAGGCCGTTGTGTTCCAGGATCTGATGTGAACCCAGTTCCACACCAGTGCCACCAGTCACCCCATCGTTACTTACTGGGATTCCCAGCTGCTCCACGTCGAGATCCATCAGCTTCATCTCGTAATCAGAAACCTTCTCCTGGTCTGGGGAAGCAAAGCACAGTGACACCAAATGGCAGAGTGACAAAAACCACCTGGACTGCTGCCACTCCCCACTCCCACCAGGTACAGCCACCTCAATAATAGCAATAAGATTCCCCCTGTTCCCTTAGGGCTGGAACTCTGGGAGTGCCCCAGGAGCCTTTTACAGGCTCTAAGGGTACAGCAAACCCATCTGAGTGCAGCCTGAAAGAGCTTTCCTTTCACAAATAAAATATTTATCAACTCCATCTTGATGAAGTTTTACTTTCCAGACTGTTCCAAGAATCAGGCGTGCCCTCCCACCCCTGCAGCACCCACTGCCATCTCCCTCCCTCCTGCATCCCCGTGGCTCCTGAGGCTGCCTGAACACAGCCCAGTAACACAGGATTCCCAAAATCCCACTCACTGGGTGCCTCGAACACCAGGGCCAAGGTGTCGGCGTTGTCCTCGGCCCGCAGGGTGATGATGTCCTCGTTCCCTGCACATTTCAGGATCTTGGACATGCTGCAGGGGACAAAGGCAGGTCACTCACGGGGCTGGGAGCTGACAGGGCAGGAGGAAACGTGATATTACAGTGATCAGGTGTCCTCATAACACTCTTGGAAACGTGGGTGTATGGGGAGACTCCCCAGCCTCTCTGGCTGATCTCTTCCAGTGCTTGGTCACCCACAAAGTTCTTCCACACACACGGGGTGGAACCTGCCGTGATCAGCTCCTGTCTGTTCCTCTTGTGCCACGGCTGGGCAGATCCTGCATCCATCCTGACCCCTCCCATGGATGTTTTCCCTCTCTCAGCAGTCTCCTCAGCCTTTCCTCATAACGGACACGCTCCAGGCCCCTCATCTTTGTCCCCCTCCGCTGGACCCGCTGCGGGAGTTCCGTGTCTCCCCTCTGCTGCGGAGCGCAGAGCTGGGCACAGCACTCCAGAAGCGCCTCACAGGGCTCACAGCCGCCTCCCGGCCCCGCTGGCAGTGCTCAGGCTGCCGCTGCAGGATTCCGTGGGTCCTTTCCAGACAGCGGCAGGGCTCCAAAGCTGTCACTCCTGTCCCCCCCGGGGCCATGGCGGCCGCCCCCGCCAGCGCTGCCTTTTCCCGCCACTTGGCGCCGGCAGTGACGTCACGGCCGCGACGCGCCCCGCGCGCGCCACAAAAAACGGCGCGAGAGCCGTGAGGGGAATGGGGGAGAAGAAAAGGGCTGAGGGGGCTCCGAGCGCCTCCGAGACCCCTCACAGCTCCGGAGCACCCGCTCGCCCCCACATCTTCCCTCACACCCCCTTCCCCGGCAGCCCCCGCTGCCCTGAGCGCCACAGCCCCCGGGCCTGCTCGGCCGCCCCATGGCAGCGCCCCAGGAGAGCGCGCGGCCGGCTGACCTGGACAGGTTGACGCCCATGGCGATGTTGCGGTCGCAGCGGTAGGTGTCGAAGCCCTCCGATCGCAGCGTGAGCTGCACCAGAGAGACGTGCGAGGAGTCCATGCTCTGCAGGCTGATGCCGCCCGAGCCCAGGTCCCAGCAGGCCTCGGTGATGAGGTCCTTGAGTGCTTCCAGCACTCGCTTGAGCACCGAGCCTTGCACCAACCGCGCCTCGAACATCTTGGCAGCACCAGCGGTACCAGCACGGACGGAACGGACCACAGAACAACTGAAATATAGCGAGCCGGCCCTCCAAGCCGCCCTTTTTATGCACTCTGCCGCCCCGCCCACCGCCGCTTAGCAGCCAATCACCAGTGCCGCTCTCCTCCTTTAGCCCAACCCTCTCCGACCTCACATACAGGGCCCCGCCGCGCTCCAGCCAATCACAGCGCTGCTCTTTCCCTTAGCCCCGCCCCTCCGTGCGGCGGGAGCCAATCAGCGCGTGGGTTACACAGGCCCGCGTCCTGCCTTGCTGCGCAGCGATGGCGGCAGGGCCCGGTTCCTGCAGTGCCGCCGGTCCCGCACACGGGGCCTGGCCGTACGGACGGCTCGGTGGCGCGCCTCGCCTCGGGCACCGTGTGCTGACCGAAAACCGGCCATAACGCAAACCCGCTTGTCTCTAAAGACAAACCCCTCACGTTTCTCCCAGCGCTCGGGAATCTTCCCGCGCGCTTTCTCGCGCCACACATCATGGCGCCCCTCTCCATCCGGGTACGCCTGGGCGCGGCCATGCCTCTCCTCCGAAGCCCCGCCCCTCGCCCAATCCCACCTCTCCCATTGGCCGCTGGCTCCCCGCGCGCCCCGCCCACCATTATCCGGGCACGCCTGGGCGCGGCCACCCCCCGCGCGCTCCGGCCCCGCCCCTCCGCCCTATTGGTGGGCGGCGGTTTTGCCGGTGCGGTGTCGCCCCCTGGCGGCGGCGGCGCGGCGCGGCGGGTCCGGCATGAGCGAGGCGCGGCTGCGGGCCGGGCGCGGCCCCGGCGGGGCCCGAGACCCCCAGGACAAGGTGGGGAGCGGCCCGGGGCCCTCAGGGGGCGGGGGGCACCGGGAGAACCGGGCGGCGCCGGGGGGCGCGGGGCCTGCGCGCCCTGCACGCCGCGGGGTCCCGGCGGCCCGCGGTGAGGCCGCTGTGCGGGCCCGGGGCTGCCCCGCGCTCGGAGCTCGCCCCGGGCTCGGGTTATTCCCCGAGGAGCGGATCCTGCCCCCGGGGCTGTTCGGAGGAGCGGCCCCGGGGCCAGGAGGGCTGGGCGTGGAGCGGGGTCGGGGCAGGGCTCCGCTGGGGACAGCGCGGTGCTGCCAGGCCGGCCCCGGGGATGATCGGGGGGTAAAACCTGCCCTGAATCTTCCCCGGGTAATGACAGGGGCTTAAAAACCTGCCCTGGGACCCCCCGAGTCATCCCCAGGGAATGACAAGGAGCTTCCAAACCTGCCTTGGGACCTCCAAATCATCCCTAGGGAGTGATGGGGGGGTCCAAACCTGCCTTTAGGAAGAGTTTGGGATGTCATAAAGCATCCCCAGGGAATGATGGGGGGTCCAATCCTGCCCTTAGGGAAGGGTTTGGGATGTTATAGATCATTCCCAGGCAATGACAGGGGGATTCTGAACTTTCCCTTTAGGGCAGGGTTTGTGACCCCCTAAATCATCCCTAGGGAAGGAGCTGGGGGTCCCAAACCCCTCAGGTTTCCTTAGGGAAGGGTTTGGCACCTCCTGAGCCATCCCAGGGAATCTCCCGGTTTACTGAGCGCTGGCATTGCCTTTCTGCGAAGGGAAAAGTTTCCTTTTCAGGCAGGAGAGGCGCGGGGAGCAGCCCTGGCTCTGTGTCCCTGTGCCATCCCTCCTGCTCCAGCCCGAGCCCGCTCATACTCTGTGAGTCATTTGTCACCTTTGTCATCTCTGCTGCTGCACCTCCCCAAAGAGGAGGGGAGCAGGAGGAGAGAGCACTCGGGGGAACTTTGTAAATAGCATTTGCAGGCTGGCAGGGAGCAGAAGCTGCAGGGAGGAGCAGCTCTGGCTGTGCTGGGGGTTAATGCCCTTGGCGTGGCACTGGTCCATCAGCCCCCAGCAGCAGCAAATGGATGTTTTCTCCATTAGTGCATGCAGGGTGCAGCTCCGAGCAGCGTGGAATCACCAGGCTGAGCACTTCTGCAATTTAAATGCAATTTTAATGCGATTTTAATGTGATTTTAATGCCAGTTAAACACCTGCTGGAGGCTGTGCAGGCAGGTTTGAGGGACCTTCGTGGTGCTGCTGGGGTCTGGGACAGAAGTGCTGGGAATTGTCACCCTGGGGTGGCTCTGTGCCACTGGGGAAAGAGCTCTGAGATGGCTCCAGCTGTGCAGGGGGTGAGACCCTGAGGTGTGTTCCTCTCAGCTGGGGTTTGCTGTGCAGCAGAAAACCTTCAGGGAGTTTTACATTCCATTTTGTGTGGTGGGATGTGGAGGACTGGCAGGGCTGCTGCACAACAAACGGGCTGGGCCAAGCTGGGATTGGCTTTAGCTGCCCCTAAAGAAGGGCAGAGGGCAATCCTGTGTCCCTAAAGAAGGTGACAGAGCAATCCTGTGTCCCTAAAGGTGTCACAGGGCAATCTTGTGTCCCTAAATAAGGTCACAGGGCAATCCTGTGTCCCTAAAGAAGGTCAGAGGACAATCCTGTGTCCCTAAAGAGGGTCAGAGGACAATCCTATGTCCCTAAAGAAGGTCACAGGGCAATCCTGTGTTCCTAAAGAGGGTCAGAGGGCAATCCTGTGTCCCTAAAGAAGGTGACAGAGCATCCTGTGTCCTAAAGTGTCACAGGGCAATCTTGTGTCCCTAAAGAGGGTCAGAGGGCAATCCTGTGTCCCTAAAGAAGGTCACAGGGCAATCCTGTGTCCCTAAAGAGGGTCAGAGGACAATCCTATGTCCCTAAAGGTGTCACAGGGCATTCCTGTGTCCCTAAAGGTGTCACAGGGCAATCCTGTGTCCCTAAAGAGGGTCAGAGGACAATCCTGTGTCCCTAAAGAGGGTCAGAGGGCAATCCTGTGTCCCTAAAGAAGGTCACAGGGCAATCCTGTGTTCCTAAAGAGGGTCAGAGGGCAATCCTGTGTCCCTAAAGGTGTCACAGGGCAATCCTGTGTCCTTAAAGAAGGTCAGAGGACAATCCTGTGTCCCTAAAGGTGTCACAGGGCAATCCTGTGTCCCTAAAGAGGGTCAGAGGACAATCCTGTGTCCCTAAAGGTCACAGGACACCCCTTTTATCTCCCCACCCTACTTTCAGGTGCTCTGAGCCTTCTGAAGACTGCTCTGGTGTTTCCTTCCAGCTGCTGACCTGCAGAGCCCTTACTAGAGAGAGGGAACCTTCCCCTCGTGCTGCTCCTGGTAAAAGACTGGAAATGAATCGCAGGAGGGGAAAACAAAGCAGGGAAATGTTCCCAGGCAGCCAGGAGCAGCTCCTGCGAGGTGCTAAATGTGCTGTTTTGTCATGGAAACAGCAGAGAATTCCCCAAAACTGCCACAATTCCCCAGAAGTGCCAGATGCAGCAGAGAATTCCCAAAAGTGCCAGCTGCAGCTGCAGGGAGGATTCCTGGCAGGTGATCCTGGTGGAACCCTGGTGTGCTGCTTTCCCTGCTCGGGCAGGGCTGCATTTCCTGCCCTGGGGTGCTGCAGTTGGGGTTTTGCTGCAGGGCTGCATTTCCTGCCCTGGGGTGCTGCAGTTGGGGTTTTGCTGTGCTGTTTTCAGAGACCCCCGATGAAGGGAGGAATGATGAGTCTGACTCCATGCTCTCAGAAGGCTGAGTCATTATTTTAAGATACTAGATTATATAAAGAAAGCTATAGAAACGACACTAAAGAACACAGAGAGGAGGTTAAAAAGATAATAATGCAAACTCGTGACTCTTTCCAGAGCCTGACACAGCTTGGCCATAATTGGCCAATAAATCAAAACAATTCCCATAAAACCAATAAACAATCACCTGTTGGATGAACAATCTCCAAGCACATTCCAAAGCAGCCAAACACAGGAGAAACAATCAGATAATTGTTGTTTTCCTTTTTCTCTGAGGCTTCTCAGCTTCCAGGACAGAAATCCTGGTGAAGGGATTTTTCAGAACGTGTGGCAGTGGCAGCCTGGCACAGCAGCACCTCTGGATGGTGGCACTGCTGCCGCTCCTGCTGTGTCACCCTCGGAGCCCTGCCAGCCTGTTTGCTGTGACAGGAGCCCTGGAGGCTTCTGGAAAGAGCTGAGTGCTGGCAGGAGGGCCTGGAGCAGGATGGAAACAGCAGGATCTGCTCTTTGGGCTCCTTGCCACTGCTCTCTTTGGCAGAGCCCGGGAGAGGTTGGTTTCACTTCGTGCTGCTCTGCCCCAGGCTGGCTCGGGAGATGCTGGGTTTAAACTCAGGTTTGTTCAAGCTGCTGGGTCTCCAGGGGAATGAGGCAGCATCTGTTTGCTCTGCTCAGGGAACTCCTGATCTGCCTGTGAAAATCCTGGGCTTTTTCCTGGATTTTCCTGGAAAATCCTTTTCCTGTGGCGTTGCACGCACTGGCTGAGCCCAGGGGATGCTCTTGGTGCCTGTTGGTATCTGAGAGTGGAAAATCATGGCATGGTTTGGCTTGGGAGAGACCTTGGCACTGACCCAGTGCCACCCCCTGCCACCATCCCTGTCACCCGTGCCTCTGCTCCTTGTGGGGACCAAGTTTGATGCCAGGATTTGTTTGAATCCCAATATTTTGTCATGTTGGAGGTTGCAGGGCTCCCTCTCCTTCCCTGTGTGTGCCCCCATCAAACCCCTGAGCTGTTTTTCCTGTCCCTCAGCCCTTGCTATGAGGTAAAATGAGGAGGTTTTTTCCCCTCGTTATGAGGAAAAATGAGGTTTATTTTTTTCCTCGTTATGTTTTGGAAAAGTCAGTGTGGAGGAGCTGAGGGTCAGAAGGCAGCAGCCTTGGCCTGCTGCAGCCTCTCATCCTGAGGCCAAAAATAACCTTTTCCTGCAGGAAGCCCAGGGTGAGCAGTGCTGCAGAGCTGTTGGTGCTCCCCAGAGCAGCAGATGGAAATGGCTCTGCAGGCTCCAGCTCCACCTCCCCGGGGCTCCCTGCGCCCTCCTGCTCCTCTGCTGTGCCCAGAAATGCCACCAGGGCCAGCAGAACCCTCCCAGCACAGCCAGAACATCTCCAGCCCTGGGAGGTGCCCTGGAGGTTGGAGAGGGGAGAGGAATGGGGCAATTCCCCCATGTAAAGCAGGAATTAAAGCCCTTGGTGGAAAACATTGAGGTTTTCATTACCAAGGCTGCAGGGTTTGTGTTAATTAAGTTAATTGCATTTGCTTTGATCCTGCAGAGGTGCACTTGGTCCCCCCTGTTGCAGCTGTCAGCTCTGCTGCCTGGAAAAGCAGCTCCATTTCCCTTTCCAGCATTTATTTTGTAACATTTTCTGTCACAGCTTTTTGTTAAAGCCGGGCAGGGAGTCTGAATCCAGCAGTGCCTGGCTCCGAGGAGAGCACCTCGATAATTCTGGGCATTGCTGATTTCATCTGCCAGCCCTGGGTGCTGGACTGGGATCTGTGCTGGGCAGAGGATTTTGGCAGAGGGAGAGAGAGAGAGAGCAGGCTCGTTTCTATGGCAACTGAGATGATGGCGTGGATGTTGGTGTGACAAAATCCATCTCCGTGTGAGCAGAAATGTCTCCCCACCCTCTGGAAGGAGTGGAGCTGTTTAAAGAGAGCTCAGACAAACTCAGTTTTCTGTGTATCTCTCCTTCAGGATGGTGAAATATCTGTTGACAAACGTTGCTCAGAGCTGTGGGTTTTGTGAATAGGGAAAAGGAAAAGTGAGCAGGAGTCTGGATTTTCCCAGCTCTGCTTCACAGGAGAGGCAGCCCTGGCAGAGATTTGGGGTTTTACTCTTTCTCCTCATCATGCCTTGTGCAGAAACCAAGGAATTGGGATAAATCCTTGATTCTCCTCCTGCACTCCTTTTCCCATTATTCTGGAGCTCTGCTCCTTCCTGGCAATCACCTCTGACATCACCCAGGTATTTTTAGCTGCCTCCCTGGCCTTGTCTGATTTCAGAGCCTGGCCCGCAGCCACTGACACGTCCCAGCTTTATTCAATTAATTTATTAATTGTTCCAGGGGGAATAATTACCTTTTCCTGCTTTAACCAAGGGAGCAGCTCCAGCCTTGCTGTGCTGCAGCACCCCCGGCTGCAGCCAGCACATTTGGTTGTTCTGGAGCCCTGCAGACAATGAGCCTTCATCCCCTGGAGCCTCCCCTCCCTGAGTGCAGAGCTGCCAGCACTGTCAGCTCTGCTGCCCTGTGCTTTTCCTGCAGGCAGAGTCACTCCTCAGGGAGTTTGCACAGGGAATGGGCTCTGCCTTGCTGGATGCTCTCAGGAGTGGCTTTTCCTTCCTTTCCTTCCTTCCAGGAGCAGGATGGAGCTGAAATCAGGGGCCAGCTCTGGAGCTCTGGGCTTGACTCTGCTCAGGGGCTGGGTCAGAGGGACAAGTGCCCCTGAGAAGAGCCAGGACTGCTCTAAATCCCCTCCCCAGCCCTGGCAAAGCTGCCCCTGCTGGGTCTGTTCAGCCCCAAGCCCAGGACTTTGCCCAGGGCTGGGTGTGCAGCAGGGCAGGCAGGGCCGGGTGTCCCTCTGCAGCACCTGGGGCTCCTGCTGCCCTCAGGGGATGCCTGGGCCTGGGTGATAAGCCATCCTCTTCCTCCTCAGCTGCCTGGGGATCAGCTCAGTGCTATTTTTAGTGTCCTCAAGCAGCCAGCACTTCCAAGTCTGTCTGCAAGCCTCGAGCCTGCCCGCTTGGAGACCTTTCTTCTGGCTGATTTGGGCAGTGCCACATTCCCTGAGACCTGCCTGGGGATTGGAACCTTGTCAGAATTCCTGCTAACAAGCCCTGGAGCACTTGGAGATGGTTATTAATCAACCTGGAGGCATCTGAGGCTGTGCAGGGGGAGCAGGCCCTGTTCTGAGCCTGCTCTGAGGCTGTGGGACCATCAGAGCCCTCCTGGATGCCAGTGAGCCACCTCAGGATGTTTCTCATGTGTTACCCCTGGGTAACAGTCAGGATTTTCCTTCTCCTCCCTCTCTGGGGCAGAAGCAGAGTGCTCCTGAGTGTTGGGGCCAGCCCAGGGTGGCTGCTGAAGGTGCTTGGCTCTCCTTGTGCTGCAGGAGTCAGAGTCTGAGAACAGGCTGGATGGAGAGACAGCGTCAGACAGCGAGAGCAAGTCCGAGTTTGGGGGCTCCTCCCCCGTGCCCACCTCAGATGACACCCCCGAGGTGCTGAACAGGGCCCTCTCCAACCTGTCCTCGAGGTAAAAGCACTCCCTGGCTGGGCTCTGTCCATCCCTGTCCATCTATCCCTGTCCATCCATCCTGTTCATCACTCCCTGAGCAGAGCTCTGTCCATCCATCCCTGTGTGTCCATCCTGTCCATCCATCCTGTCCATCCATCCTGTCCATCCCAGTCCATCCATCCCTGTCCATCCATCCTGTCCATCCATCCCTGTCCATCCATCCTGTCCATCCATGCTGTCCATCCCTGTCCATCCATCCTGTCCATCCATCCCTGTCCATCCATCCTGTCCATCCATGCTGTCCATCCCAGTCCATCCATCCCTGTCCATCCATCCTGTCCATCACAGTCCATCCATCCCTGTCCATCCATCCTGTCCATCCCTGTCCATCCATCCTGTCCATCCATCCTGTCCATCCCAGTCCATCCATCCTGTCCATCCATCCTGTCCATCCCTGTCCATCCATCCTGTCCATCCATCCTGTCCATCCCTGCCTCAGGGCCCTCTCCAGCCTCCCTGAGGTTTCCCAGCAGGATGGCAGGGAGGGTTCCACAGCCAGGGGCCATCTCCCTGTGCAGAGCAGTGTGGAGGGGGAATGGTCCCCATTTCATGGGAATTCATCCTGCAGCTGGTGCAAGGGCTGGGAAAGCTGCAGAGCAGGAGCAGGGGCTGCCCTGGCCCATCTCAGTGCCCTGGGGGTGCTCAGCTCTGCAGCCAGGCCTTGGTCAGCACATCGAGGTCTCTGCACCACTGAGGGGAAATTTGGGGTTTGCAGGGCTGGCTTTCCTTCCCGAGTTTGTTGGGCTGCTTTGCTCTGCCTTGTCTTCCTCTGATGTTTTCCTTTTCTCTGGCCCAGATGGAAGAACTGGTGGGTGAGAGGGATCCTCACGCTGGCAATGATCACCTTCTTCTTCATCATCATCTACCTGGGCCCCATGGTCTTGATGACAATAGTGAGTGCTCCAGGGAGGTGCCTGCAGCAGGGGAGGTTCTGGGGAGCTCCAGCCTCCTGGTCAGAGATCCTGGATTCCTCTGCCATGGAGGAAACCAGGGGGGAATCTGATGCTCAGGGCTTGGAACTCACACAAGGGCGTGTGTGCAGAGGAGAGGGGAGGGAGGAACAACATCCCAGGTGGGATTGGAGGGAAAAACTCCATCCTGTGCTTCCCTTGGGAGGGAAAAATGGGACTGGGACGGAGAAATGCCACCCAGAGTTTCGCAGGTGGGCCTGGGAGGCTCCTGCAGGGCTGGTGGCAGCTGCTGGAGGAGCTGGGGCTCTGCAGGTGCCCGTTGCTGTCTCCTGGAGGGCAGAGGAGCTGCCCCAGGGGGCTGATGCCTGCTGTCCTTGCTGTGCAGGTGATGTGTGTGCAGATCAAATGCTTCCACGAGATCATCACCATCGGCTACAACGTGTACCACTCCTACGACCTGCCCTGGTTCAGGACGCTCAGCTGGTGAGTGAGGGCACCCGCCTGGGCACCCACCTGGGCACCCACCTGGCCTCTCAGCTGGCCAGGTATTTCCTGCTGTGTGTGATTGATTTCTCCCCTCCCAGGTATTTCCTGCTGTGTGTGAATTATTTCTTCTACGGGGAGACAGTGACTGATTATTTCTTCACGCTGGTGCAGAGGGAGGAGCCCCTGAGGATCCTCAGCAAATACCATCGCTTCATCTCCTTCGCCCTCTACCTCACAGGTGGGCACCCTGGGCATGGCATGGCATGGCATGGCACGCCTGGGCTGGGCTGGGCTCACCTGGGCACACCTGGGCACGCCTGGGCTGCAGGGGGCAAACCTAAAAACATATAAGTAAATAAAATATATATTTTTGTATTCATTTAAATATAAATTAATATTTTATTTAAATATTTTATGGTTTAAAAATAAATTATTATATATTTTATATTAAATAAATATATTTATATAAAATATAAGAATATATATTTATTTAAATATAGAATAATATTTTACTTAAATATATATTTTATATTAAAGAATAGCATAATGAAACACATAGTAAGGAACTCTAATGAAGTATTATTTTATTCCCAGCAGTGTGCTGGGTCCTGCAGGGCAGAGCAGCAGTTTGGGCTCTGCACTGCAGCTCTGACTCTGCTCCTGTCTCTCCTCAGGGTTCTGCATGTTTGTGCTGAGCCTGGTGAAGAAGCACTACCGCCTCCAGTTCTACATGGTGAGCTTAAAGCCCAGGGCTGCTGGGGTTCAACCCAGGCTTTGGTGGGTTAAATTTGGGGTTCAGTGGGTCAGTCAGACCCAACCTTCCTGCTCAGATCCTCCTCCACACTGAGATGTTCACTGGGGGTCCTGGGGCTGGTGCACAACAACTCAGCACAAGAGATCCCATCCTGCCTCTCTGGCCAATTAACAAAGAACAGATAATTAGTAAATTAATGAGCTCTCTGAGGGGTGCTCTCTTGCAGTTTGGCTGGACCCACGTGACGTTGCTGATCGTGGTCACCCAGTCCCACCTCATCATCCACAACCTCTTTGAAGGAATGATCTGGTGAGTCTGCCCTGCTCTGGGTTGTGCAGCCTGCAAAAAAATCTGTTTTCGTAGAATCCCTGTATATATATTAAATAAATGGAAATTATTAACAATTTATCAATAATCAATAATTTAATAAAAATAAATTTAATTAATTCGTTAATATCAGTATTAATCAATTTAAATAATTAATTATATAATGAATGTGTTAATTTATTAATGAGTTTTTATCAAGAAATAGTTATTTTTAATTAAAAGAATAAATAAGAATAAAATAATGAAATTAACTACTTTTTATCAATTAATTTATTACAAATTAATTTTTGAGTTAAATATTTTTACTCTATCACAAATAGATTTAATCTACTTTTTAGTCAATACAAATTTTTAGTCTATTAACTTTTGTTACACAATGCCACTATTACTTCTTACTTAATCAATCACTTATATTTTTCACTCTACATATTCTTATCACAATGCATCTTTCTCAATTCTAATTCTCTAAAACCCTCAATCTTTTTGCAAAATTATATTTTAAAACTTGTCCAAAGTGATTCCTGGCTCAGTCTCTCTCTCAGCAGTGTCATCTCTATTCTGTAGCTTCAGTCAGTACTTATTTAAAAATACAGAATAAATATTGGAATGGAATGTTCATTTGGAATGCTCTTGATGTCTGTGAACTATTACAAACATCAGGATTGGCCAGGGGTTCTGAGCCTGCTGCCTTCCCTGCAGGTTCATCGTGCCCATCTCCTGTGTGATCTGCAACGACATCATGGCCTACATGTTCGGCTTCTTCTTCGGCCGCACGCCGCTCATCAAGGTCTGGGGGAAAATGGGGAAAGGGGGGAAAATGGGGATTGGGGGGGATTGGGGAAGGGGGGAATGGGGGGATTGGGGAAAGGGGGGGAAATGGGGATTGGGGGGCAGATGGGGGGGATTGGGGAAGTGGGGGATTGGGGGGATTTGGGGACTTGGTTGGGGCATTGGGTGGGGATTGGGGCTTGGGGTTGGGGAATGGGGGTATTGGGGAAAGGGGGGAATGGGGGGAAATGGGGGAGAAATGGGGATTTGGGCTCCTCTGGGCTCCCCCAGCTCTGCTCTG
The DNA here is from genome assembly GCF_022539315.1 of Serinus canaria. Taxonomy (NCBI): domain Eukaryota; kingdom Metazoa; phylum Chordata; class Aves; order Passeriformes; family Fringillidae; genus Serinus; species Serinus canaria. The sequence goes on along the minus strand of NC_066335.1, from coordinate 613,447 downwards.
GGGCCTCTGTGGGGCTGAAGCAAATCTCCAAATTAAACCTTCATCCCACTCTTTGAGGCTGAAATTTAATTACTGTAATTTATTTTATTTTATTTTATTGAATTTTATTGAATGTAATTGAATTTTACTAAATTTTATTGAATTGAATGTAATTGAATTTTATTGAATTGAATGTAATTGAATTTTATTGAATTGAATGTAATTGAATTTAAATTCAATTCAATTACATTCACTTCAATAACATTCAATTCAATAACATTCAATTAAATTTATTTTATTTTACTTACTTTAATTGAATTTAATTGATTTTTATAATCATTTTCTAGTGGGGATGAGCAGATTTTTACTGTTACGGGATTTTATTTTCATGAGAACTTACTAGAACAACTTAGCTAGAGCAGCAAGGCCTGAACTGTGTTTTCCAACAGAGTTTTGCCTTCTTTAATAAAGTTTTCCCTGTGTGTGACATCCAGCCATGGCTGAACCATTTCACACCGAGGTGTTGGGCTCACCTTCTGACCAAACCCCTCTGTATGGCCTCAGCAGCTCACAAGTGAGGAACTATCAATAATTAGAATGGTTTTTAATATATTTTTAATTCTCTGCTCTCTCTGGCAGCTCTCCCCAAAGAAGACCTGGGAGGGTTTTATTGGAGGATTTTTTTCCACTGTTCTGTTTGGGCTGCTGGTGAGTGTGCTCCATGGTGGAGCTTCCTCCACTGCAGCTTTCCCTTCCCAGGGTGTTCTCTTTAGAAATGCACTCAGGGTTGAATCTCTGTCAGGTATTTCACCTTTTCTTGCTGACAGGGTTTGAATCTCTGAGCTTTCTCAGAGCTCCCCAGGAATACCCTGGGACAGCTCTGTCTCTCTGTTCAGAGAATATGTGATTACCACAATTCATCTCCGTAATGAACCTGGGAGAGCGTGGGGCAGTCACATTTTCTGAAAAATCCCTTTGCCCAGGATTTTCTGTCCTGGGAAGCTGAGAAGCCTCAGAGAAAAGGAAAGCAACAATTATCTGATTGCTTCTCCTGTGTTTTGCTGCTTTGGGATGTGTTTGGAGATTGGTTATCCAGCAGGTGATTGGTTATTGGTTTAATGGGAATTATTTTGATTTATTGGCCAATTATGGTCAAGCTGTGTCAGGGCTCTGGAAAGAGTCACGAGTTTGCATTATTATCTTTTTAGCTTTCTGTAATTCTCCTTTCTGTATTCTTTAGTATAGTTTAGTGTAGCATTCTTTAATATAATCTAGTACCATAAAATAATGAATCAGCCTTCTGAGAGCATGGAGTCAGATTCATGGTTCCCACAAACTCAATAGGAGCATTTCCCTCTCCCTCACCTCCTTGCACAGCCTTTCCCCCTGACAAACCCCTGAGCAAACACAAGTTCTGCTTTTTTCCCTCTTTTCCTGGAGCTGTCCTACGTGATGTCGGGGTACCGCTGCTTCACCTGCCCCGTGGAGTTCAACAACGACACCAACAGCTTCACCGTGGACTGCGAGCCCTCGGAGCTCTTCCAGCTGCAGGAGTACAACATCCCCGTGCTGCTGCACTCCGTGCTGGGCTGGGTAGGGGCTGCCCTGCTCCCTGCCTCTGCCTCTGCGGCTGGGAGCAGCCAGGGAGGGGCAGGGCTCTGCTCTGCTGGGCCACAGCAAAGGGGGAGCAGGGCTGTGTTTGGGGATCCCAGAGGAATGATCCCTGATCTGCTGGACATGAGCCCAGAGATCCCAGAGGAATGGTCCCTGATCTGCTGGGCTGTGAGCCCAGAGATCCCAGAGGAATGGTCCCTGATCTGCTGGGCTGTGAGCCCACCTGAAAGCCCCTGAGCTGCGGCCTGGGGGCAGGGAGGAGGGCAGGCACTGAGGTGCTGCTGTGCTGTTTGTGCTGCAGAGGACCGTGAGGATGTACCCCTTCCAGATCCACAGCATCGCCCTGTCCACCTTCGCCTCCCTCATCGGGCCCTTCGGCGGCTTCTTCGCCAGCGGCTTCAAGAGGGCCTTCAAGATCAAGGTGGGCATGGGGATTTTGGGGAGGTGATGGAAATTTTGGGGAGGGCATGGAGGTTGTGGGGAAGTCCTGGAGGTTTTGGGGAGGTCATGTAGGTTGTGGGGAGGAGACACGGAGTGGGTGCTGTCCCTCCAGGCAGTCCCAGAGCTCCAGGGAAGGGAGGTTTGCTCAGACACAGATAAAATGCTGGAGCAGGATCTGGGCTTTTTGACCAAAAGGGAAGAGACCTTAAGGTTTTAACTGTGATATTCCAAGCCCTGCTGTGGTGCAGGTAGGGGAAGGAAGAGCCAGGCAGGAAATTTTGCAATCTGAGGTTTCCCTTGATGTCTTGCAGGCTGGTTTCACATACACACAGCCTGTGCTCAGTTAGGGTGCCTTGAAGGGCAAGGCAGGGTGGCAGCAGATAAACATTTTAAACATTTGCCTTCCCTGACCTTTGAGCTGAGCTGAGCTGCCCCTCATAAAGGAGAAACTTCCAGAAGCAGGGAGACATTAACCCAAATTTCCTTGGTGGGGCGGGGGTGAGTGAGGTGTGTGGGGCAGCAGAGATGCTGGGAAGGGCTCAGTGCCACCCCTCTGCCCTGCCAGGACTTTGCCAACACCATCCCAGGCCACGGGGGGATCATGGACCGCTTCGACTGCCAGTACCTGATGGCCACCTTTGTCAACGTGTACATTGCCAGCTTCATCAGGTAACAGTGGGCAGCCCATGCTTGGGGAGGGCTGATCATCTCTCTGCTATTTAATTATTGTTAGGAATTTACAGACAGTTGTGATACAGGCACACCTACGTGGTCCTGTCCTTAAAGCACTAAACCTGCGAGGGTTTTCTTGGAGGGGTTTTTTCCACTGTTCTGTTTGGGCTGCTGGTGGGTGTCCATGGTGGAGCTTCCTCCACTGCAGCTTTCCCTTCCCAGGAGCCAGTGTTCTGTGTAAAAATGCACTCAGGGTTGAATCTCTGTCAGGTATTTCACCTTTCCTTGCTGCCCTGGTTTGAATTTCTGGCAGATATTTCACCTTTGTTTTTGCTGACAGGGTTTAAATCTCTCAGATATTTCTTTAAGAGAGATTCAAGCCCTGTCAGCAAAAAAAGGCTCCCGGGGGATGGACAGCACAGCACTGAACATTCTGGTGGAATTGCACCCTTTGTGACCCTGATTTTGTGTTCCAGGGGCCCCAACCCGAGCAAACTGATCCAGCAGTTCCTGACCCTGAGGCCAGAGCAGCAGCTGCACATCTTCAACACTCTCAAAGCACACCTGGTGGACAGGGGAGTGCTGGCCAGCCTGGAGGACGCATAGGCAGGAGCTTGGAGCAGGACTGAGAGCACACAGGCCTCCTCCAGGGAGTTCCCTGATTTAAGACAATAACAAGGCCTCATTTCACTGTAACTTTTCTTCCTTTCTTGGTAAATGTTTGCATTTGTGGTTTATTTTTTTTTTTTTCCTAAATAATATATTTATAGAGCTTTGGTTCAAACGAGCAAATGTTGGGTTTGTAGCTGAGGAGGAGAAGGTGGGTGGAGCAGGAGGGGGTGGCTGTCCTGCTGGACTGCCCTGGCCCTCCTGCTCAGGGGGCAGCTCTGGGACCCTCCTCCCGTGCTGGGGGTGCAGTGGGAATCGTCCCAGGGCAGATTGCTGCCTGGGAGAGTCTCCTTGCCCAGGGGAGAGGATCCTGTGCTGAGCCCATTCCCCTGCAGCTGCTCTCACCTGCTGCTCCTGCAGTGCCTCTCACATCCCCTCCCTCCTGGGAAATGAGATTTTTGTGCCCACTCAAAGCAGGAGCAGGCTGGGCACGAGGGGTGCAGGGAGTGGCAGCTGTGTGTGGGAATGTGGGAGCTTCAGATTCCTCCAGAACTGATGGAAGGAAATGAGGTTTAAAGAGCATTGAAGTTTCACTGAGCAATTCCTGCCAGGTGAGAACAGCTTTTAAACACCTTGGCTTGCTTCCCCCATTAAATAACCTCGAGGAACCACACTTCTTCATTTCTCCAAGCTTGGAAACCCCACTCTGGGATCTTTGAAGGAGCCTGGGAAGCAGTTTCCAGGCAGTTTCCATGCTGGGTGGGCTCCAGCTGCAGCTGGGGGTTTTATTTTCTTTCAGGGATCATGTCTGTTTGTTACTTGAGTTGTAGAAGTCGTGCTGCTGAGTTTGCCAAGGTCTGTGTTGCATTTCAGTCTGGGTTCATTTCTCTGCAGGCTTCTGTCCTGCCTCGCTCACGGAATCTTGTCAGAAGTAGTTTGTACTTTATAGCTGCAGGTTTTATGGAAGTACTTTCCTTTATTTTGTCATACTTTTTTATTATTTAAAAATGAGAGAGCCCGAAAGATTGTAAAACTTTCTTTTTTTTTCTTTTTTCTTTTTTTTTTCTTTTTTTTTTCTTTTTTTTCTTTTTTTTTCTTTTTTTGTGACCAAATAGTGAAAATATCCCCATTTACGCAAACACGAGGTGACTCTGATTTTCCTTCTTTCCATAGTTTGTGCATGGGAGAGAGAAATTTACCTTGTTTTAGCCCAGGGAATGAGTTACAGGGAGAGCTCATGCAGAAATACATTGGAGTTTTAAAGCAGTTGCTGCCACAAACCTTCAGCCACATGTGAGCCCTGCACCTGCTTGGCATCAACAGAGAACAAACCACCTGAAAACGCCCCAAATTCAGAGCTTGTCACACCCTGAGTGTGTGTAAATACAGAGCAGAGGTGCCAGCCCCTCTGCTGCATTCCTGTGGGGCTGGGCTGGCTCTGCTCCCTGGCAGGTGCTGGGTGGAAAGCACAGGCTGCAGACAAGGCTCTGCTCTCACAGAGCAGAGCTCTGCCCTGAGCAGTCCAGCGGTGGCTTTGGTGTTGGTGTGGATTTCTCTGTGCTTGCAGTCAGGTTTGTTCCTTTCTGTCCATGGAGCAGATGTTGGTGCAGCCCCTGACACTGCAGAGGAGGGTGGAGGTGCCTCCAGCTGGCCTTGCCCAGGGCAGTGCTGGGGTCTGAGGGCAGTGCCAGGGGGGCTGTGCCCGCTGGGGCTGCCTGGGCGCTCCTGCCCCTCACCCAAACCCCAGCAGAAGTGACAGTGTTGATAAATATCCCAAAGCTGTGCTCTGTCCTTAGTGAGAAATCCCTCCGGTGGGTTTTTAGTCTCCTGCTCGTCTGCTTTAACCCTTTAGTTCCTCTCCTGCTGTGAGCAGCAGGGCAGAGCTGGGCTGGGCCAGGGCTGTCAGTGCTGGCTGTGGGCACTGGAGGGCAAAGCAGCTCCAGGGAGCAGCTGAGAGCAGCAGCAGCTCTGCCTGGGCTGGCTGCCCTGCCAGAAATGAATTCCCTGATCAGAAATGAATTCCCTGATCAGAAATGTCCTGGTCAGAAATGCCCTGATGAGAAAATTTCCTGATCAGAAAATAATTCTGTGATGAAAAATGTTCCTGATCAGAAATTAATTCCCAATCAGAAAATTCCCTGATCAGACAATTCCCCGATCAGAAAATTCTCTGATCAGACAATGTCCTGATTAGAAAATGCCCTGATCAGACATTCCCTGATCAGAAATTCCCTGGCCAGTTTTATTCCTGCCCCATCCCTCCAACGGGCTGCTCCTCACAGACAGAGCTGCCTGGGAAGGGTTTCCTGCATGGAAAAAATCCCCTAAAAGCCATGGAAGAGTGGGAACAGTGGAGGCAGGGAGGGGGGAGGGAGCTGGGGTTTGGGGTGGTTTGCAGGTCGTGCAGCTGAGCTCACAGGGCTGGGGAGCTGAGTTGGACCCTGGGTTTGGGATCGAGGGGGTTAAATCTTGTCCCCCCTCCTTTGCTGTGGGCAGGGACCATCTTGCAGGTGTGATGGGGCCTGGGATGGAGAGATTGGGAAGGATGGAAGCTGCTGGCCTGGCTTTGGCTGTTTCTGATGCCCAGGGATGTGCAGCAGCCCACGTGGCCCTGCAGGGCTCTGGGGGACAAAGTGACCCCAGGGACAAAGGCAGGTCTGCTGAACCTGGGGAATTTTGGGGACAAAGTGACCCCAGGGACAGGGCAGGTCTGCAGGGCTGGAGCTCAGCCTGGCACAGAAAAGAGTTCAGAGCAGGGAAAGTGCAAAGGTTCAGAGCAGAGCAGGAGAGGGGAGCTGCTGCCAGCTGGGAGGAGGGGACAGGACCCCCTGTCAAGGTCCCAGGCTGCTGTGGAGCCACCAGTGTCCCTGGCCAGCAGCCAGGGAGGTGACAGTGCCCGTGGGGATGGCACACTGGGCACCCCCAGGTGTGTTTTGGGTTTGGACACGGGTTTGACCCAGGGCTGGGCCAGACCTGTGGAGACCTGGGTGGGAATTGTGCTTTTCTCTGCCTGGTGGTAGCCCAGGTGGGGCTGGCCCTGCTCAGGGAAGCACCAGAGCTGGGATCAGCCTGGGTGAAACAGTTCCCTGGGCTCAGCAGTGCCCCTGGGCTGAGGGGCAGCTCTCCGGTGGAGCTGGGATCCTGCAGCATCCCCAGAGCTGGGCTGTGCCATCCCAGTGTCCCCTCCTGGGGAATGTCCCCTCCAGGGAGTGTCCCCTGTGTCCCCTGTGAGCAGGGAGCCCCCAGGCCTGGCTGGGGGGGTCCTGCCCTGTCCCCCTGCCCTGTCTGGGTGCTGGGTGGCCCCCCCAGCCCCCCCTGGGGACAGCTGTGTCCCCAAAGCCCCGAGGCAGCTCTGTGTTCCTGTGCAGCCCCTGCTCTCCAGCCCTGGCTGTTCTTTCTCTGTGCTTTGGTTTTGGTTCCAGTTCTAGCTGCACACGTAGAGTTGCCTTCCTTTGACCGAATGTTCGAATGTGAAATATTGTATATTTTAAAGTATTTACCCTATTTATATACTGTATGTTACTGTTAAATAAATATAAATTCCATTACCTGGGAGGAGTTTCATTCAGCGCCGTGGCTGCTCCACGTTTTCCAGACTCACATTCCCTATTCCCTGCCCTGTGCTCTCCTTCCTCAGGGATTGCCTGGAGAAAAATATTCAGCAATATTCAATAGTCAGCAATGTTCAATAGTCAGCTACATTCAATATTCAGCAATATTCAGTATGCTGGAAAAATGCAGATTCCCCCTGCTTTCCCCCCATCCTGTGCCAGTTTAATTGCATTTTTAGAGGGAATCCTGCTGTTCTCCTGAGCTGGGGCTTCCTGGGGTGTCCCAGGGCAGGTTGGGGGTGCCTGGGCTGAGCTCTGAGCTTTGCTGGGCCCAGCCTGGGCTGAGCTCAGGCAGAGTTTCCGTTCAGCCTTGTGACATCCTGCCTGTGACACAGCTGGGAAAGGGCTGCTCCAGAGCCAGGCTGAGGAAAAAGGGAGCAAAACAATGAGCCCATGCAGCTCCTTCAGCTGTCTGCAGAGTTCAAATTAAAAATTTAAAATTAAAAAAAAAATTAAATTGAAAATTAAAATTAAAATATTAAAATTAAAACCAAAACATTATCATGAAACAATTAAAAAATTATTAAAATGAAACAGGTATTGTTCCTGTGATGGTGGGGAGCCCTGGCAGAGGTGCCCAGAGCAGCTGTGGCTGCCCCTGGAGCCCTGGCAGTGCCCAAGGCCAGGCTGGAGCCCCCTGGGACACTGGGAGGTGTCCCTGCCATGGCAGGGGTGGCACTGGGTGGGCTCTGAGCTCCCTCCCAGCCCACTCCACATCTCCACCATCCCCTGGTGCTCTCCCCTCTGGTTTCCACATCCTTTCCTCCCCGTTCCATCCCCCTCTGGCTGCAAAGGAAAAGCCAAACCCCATCCCCGGTGCCACTGGGGGTGCCCAGGATGGGCACCGGTGTCACCCTGGGCGTCCCCGAGCTCTGCCCCTCTGCAGGGCACCCGCAGGGCCCCGGGCTGGGCTGTTCCTGCTCGGGGCAGCTCTGGGAGCCCCGGGAGGACACGCAGAGCTGCTGACACCACTTCCTCAAATGCCCCGAGCGGCGCCCGGGGAGCGGCCCCAGGCTGGGCTGGTGGCCCCGGGCCTGGACAGGGGACAAGGGGGACAGAGCTGGCACCAGCGGAGAGCACGGCTGGGCAAGCCAGAGCCGGGCAGGAAAGCAGGGCAGGAAAGGACTTTTATGGGGTTTTTGCTGCTCTCAGAGGCAGGAAGCTCGCTGGCAAACCAAGCCTCGCCGAGCCGCTGCTCTTGGTGGGGGGACCCCCAGGGGACCATCAGGGCTTGGATCCAGCCCCTCTCCTAAATGAGCTCACCTTGAGGAAAGAGGAAAAAAAAGAACTTTGCCAATCCAGCATGTCCCTCAAGCTGCCACGGAACTGGGACTTCAACCTGAAGATGGACGCTGCAAAAATAGGTACCGTGAGAGCTCCTCCGTGAGGGCCCCTCTGTGAGGGCTCCTTGGTGAGGGTTCCTTGGTGAGGGCTCCTTGGTGAGGGCTCCTCTGTGAAGGCTCTTTGGTGAGGGTTCCTCCATGAAGGCTCCTTTGTGAGGGCCCCTTGTTGACGGTTCCTCCATGGGGCCCCTCTGTGAGGGCTCCTTTGTGCCCCTCTGTGAGGGCCCCTCCGTGAGGGCTCCTTGGTGAGGATTCCTCTATGAGGGCCCCTCCGTGAGGGCTCCTTGGTAAGGGCTCCTCCGTGAGGGGTCCTCTGTGAGGGCTCCTTGGTGCCCCTCTGTGGGGGCTCCTCTGTGAGGGCCCCTTGCTGAGGGTTCCTCCCTGAGGGCCCCTTTGTGAGGGCTCCTCCGTGAGGGTTCCTTGGTGCCTGTCCGTGAGGGCCCCTCCGTGAGGGCTCCTCCGTGAGGGTTCCTTGGTGCCTGTCCGTGAGGGCCCCTCTGTGAGGGCTCCTTGGTGCCCCTCCGAGAGGGCTCCTCCATGAGGGCTCCTTGGGGCCTGTCCATGAGGGCCCCTTTGTGAGGGCTCCTCCGTGAGGCTCCTCTGTGCAGGCCCCTGGTGCCCCTCCATGTCTGCAGGGCCCAGGCAGGGCTGGGGGGACCTGGGGCTGACCCCAGCTGAGATTTTGCCTCACTGGCCCCTGGTGCCGCTTTAGAGACAGAGCAGATGATTTCAAAGAAATGATTGGCAAATTTGTCAGCGAGGATGCTGTGGGAGCAGGGGGATGGGGCTGCTGCCCCCAAAACCCGGGTTTGGGGGGACTGAAACCCCCCAGGCCCCTCCTGAGGCACAAAGGCTCAGGCCCAGGCTGGGGGAGAAATGCCCACGGATTATCGCAGAGGCACCCTGCACTCCTCATTCCTGGGATAATTTATATTTGTTTTTGCCCAGAGGCTGTGGAGCAGTGGGTGAAGTCAAGTCAGAAAAAAAAGCCAGGGCACACCAAAGGTGCTGAGGAGCAGAGGGTGGGGATAGGACAGAGGCTTGAGCCTGGGTTGGTACCAGGAATTGTCTTTTTTTCAAGAAAATCTGCTTGTGGTGAAACCCCTGGTGCTTTTTGCAGCTTCCAGCTGCTGGGTTGAACGTGAGTTTGTGTGAGTTTGTGTGAGTTTTTGTGTGAGTTTGTGTGAGTTTTTGTGAGTTTTTGTGTGAGTTTTTTTGTGTGAGTTTGTGTGAGTTTGTGTGAGTTTATGTGTGAGTTTGTGTGAGTTTGTGTGAGTTTATGTGTGACTTTGTGTGAGTTTGTGTGAGTTTTTGTGTGACTATGAGTGAGTTTGTGTGAGTTTTTGTGTGACTCTGTGTTTGTGTGACTCTGTGTGGCTTTGTGTGTTTGCACTGTCTCCGGGGCTGCTGTGGCTTCATTTGCAGAAATGTGAAAGTCACATTTGCAAATGTTTGCAATGTTTGCAGGTTGCCACCACCCTCCCTGGCTCCTCGTGGCCTGGGGACACTTCCCCTGCTCCCCCAGCCCTGCCTGAGGCAGCGTTTGGAGAACTGCAAAGAAATTGATTTCAGTGAAACAGAAATTCCCTGGTGAAACCCCTTTCAGTTTTTCTATTGCAGTTCCTCAGCAATGGGGGTGCCAGGGGGGGCTCCTGCCCCGGCCAAGGCTCTGGGCCATGGTGGCCCCGTGGCCTCTCTCCTGCCCTCCTGGTTTTGGGGCAGCTCTCCCAGCTGGGGGAGGAGGGTTTGGAGGAAATGCCCAACCCCGGAGTCTGTTGGGGCAGGAAACGCTCGGGGGGCTCCCCCAGAGGGGCTCCTTGCCCTGGGGGGCTTTGGGAGGGGACGTGGGGACACCCCTGAGGTGAAGATTGCAGCTCTGGCTGCTGAGGGTTCTCCAGCTCAGGAAATCACCCAGTGCAGCCCCCATTCCCTGCAGTCATGGCTTCATTCTTGCCGGGCAGCCAAAAATGCAAACTGTGCCCAGCTGGGCTGGCTCTGGGGGGCTGCAGAGGCCAAAATCCCCCTGGAAGTGACCCCTGCCAGGCATTTGGGGGTGCCCCAGGGCAGTGCCACCATGGAGCCACACAAACAGGGGACAGGGATGCTGCTCTGCCCAGCGCCCAACCCATGCTGGTGTTTTTCTATCCCTGGAGATTTCCCAGCCCCACAATTGTGAGTTCTGCCCTAGCCCAGAGCAGAACTGGCACCTCCAAAGCCTTTGGGTCACTCTGCTGTGCTGCTGCCCCGGGGAGGGTGCAAACCCCACACACTCCATGGAAATAACCCCAAACACAACCCCAGCCATGGCTTTGTGCTCTCTGGGAGGCAGCTGCTCCCACGCAGGCAGAAGGAAGCTCAGCCTGGCAGCCACTGCAGCCACTTCCTCTGCAAATGGGGCCAGGCCTCGGCAGAGTGTGGGGCCCAGAGCCTGGCCTGTCCCTCTGTCCCCACTCTGTGTCCCTGTGTCCCCACAGTGTCCCCCTGTCCTCACTTTGTGTCCTTCTGTCCCCACACTGTGTCCCTCTGTCCCCACTCCTCGTGTCCTCACTCCCTGTGTCCCTCTATCCCCATATCCAGTGTCCCCTCTATCCCCATAGCCAGTGTCCCCTCTGTCCCCACACTCCTGTCCCTCTGTCCCCACACTGTGTCCCTCTGTCCCCAGCCCGTGTCCCTCTGTCCCCAGCCCGCTCCCGCAGTGTGCTGAGCGCGGAGCCCGCGGCTCTCCCGCGGCCGCAGAAGCTGGGCTGGCTGCGCAAGCAGCGCTCCATCGTTAAGAACTGGCAGCTGCGCTTCTTCGTGCTCCGCGGGCAGCAGCTGCTCTACTACAAGGACGAGGAGGAGGCCAAGCCGCAGGTGGGGCCGGGGAGCCGGGGGGTCCCGCTGGGGTGTCCCTGCCATGGCAGGGGTGGCACTGCAGGGCCTTTCCACCCAAGCCATTCGGGGATTCCATGAGCCCATTAAATGTATTTTAATTTAATTTAATTCATTTTAATTTAATTTAATATTTTATTTTATTGCATTTTGCATTTTAGATTTTATTTCACTTTATTTTATTTTTTATTTTATTTTATTTCTTTATTTTTAAATTTTGTATTTTAGAATTTTACTTTAATTTCTTTTTATTTTGCATATTTTATTTTATTTTTTTAAATGCCTTTTTTTGTATTTTAGATTTTATTTCACTTTATTTTACTTTCTTTTATTTTGTATTTTATTTTATTTTATTTTATTTTATTTTATTTTATTTTATTTTATTTTATTTTATTATTTTCCCACCATTTTCTCCATGCCATAACTCACTTTTACAGTACTCACCACCTTTTTCTCTTCTGGAAAAATTTCAGGGAAAAGTCCCCTCTGCTGCAAAAGCTGTTCTCTCTACAAAATTAAAAAAAAAAATTAATAATAACATTTCCCAAGTCCATTCTCCTTTGTTCTCTCTTCTTCCACTCCCAACAAGGGCTAAAAGAAGATAAGAAGTGAGATCAAAATAGGGAAGAGCAAAAAGAAGTGGTTTTCTCCTTCTGAGAATCACTTCAGTGGAAAAAAATGGCATTTACAAAGTGGCCTTACTGCTTTGAAATCCCTGTAGTGCATCTGCACAAATACACCTGTACATATATTCACAAATATATCTGTATATATATATACTATATATATAATATACATGAGTATATATATATATACACAGGAATCTATTACATAGGTATATATCTGCATAAATGATGTCCTGCAAGGCGTGGGAGGGCAGGGCCGCCCCTGGGTGCCCCCCTGGCCTGGCAGAGGTGGCACTCAGGGCTCTGCTGTGTCCTAGGGCTGCCTGGCTCTCCAGGGCAGCTCCATCAACGTGCTGGCCACCAACGCCGAGGAAGGAGGGAAATTCATCTTTGAGATCATCCCGGGTGAGGACAGCCCACTCTGCTCTGTGAATGTGTTTTTTCTGCCCTGTAAATGAGTTTTCCTGCCCAGTGAATGTGTTTTTCTGTCTGGCAGGGGTGGCCGGCGAGCAGCCGCGGGCGGGGCAGGAGCCCTGCGTGCTGATGGCCAGCTCGCAGGCGGAGCTGGAGGAGTGGGTGAAATCCCTCCGGAGGGCGCTGGGCTCGGCCTCGGGAGGTAAAACCGGGGAATGCTGACCTGGGAATGCAGCAGGGTGGGTTTGGCTCAGAAATCCCTGAAACTGGGGCTGCAGTGCTGAGGAGAGCCAAGGATGAACATCTCTGGCCTGGCTTCATCTTCTTCTTCAGCCTCCTTTCTCACCCTGAAAATGTTCTTGAGAAAAACTCCCATTCAGGGAAAAAGCCTTGAAAAAATGTTGGTTTTCACCTGCTGATTTCCTTGCTTTGCCCCTGCCTTCCCCAGCCCATTCTTCCTGTGATTTCTGTGAATTCCATCCTTTCTGCCCCCATTTTTTCTCCAGACTGCCTGGGTCCCACCCTCACCCTCCTCACACCCAGCCATGGACCTGTGCCAGGGCCTCCCCCTCTCCCAGCTGGGAATTCCTCCCCAACATCCCAACCAAATCTCTCCTCCTTCAGCTGAAAGCCATTCCCCGTGTCGGGTCCTTGTCCCCAGCCCCTCTCCAGCTCTCCTGGAGCCCCTGGAAGGGGCTCTGAGCCCTCCCCGGAGCCTCAGTTTGTTGTTTTTTAATTTTGAGGCCTGAAGCTGCAGTGCTGTCCTTGGTTCTGGCCTGGAAAGGGTCTTGCCTGACTGAGCTGGGAGCTGGGAGAAGGGTTTTGCCTGGAATGGGAGCTGGGAGAAGGGTTTTTCTCCCCTTTCCCTGGTTCTCCACCCCTGTGAATGCAGTGAGGAGAGCTGCAGACACTTTATGTCAAGCTTAGAGTTTTGTAGCAGCCCAGAGTGTGGAAAAGGCGGAGGCACACCCTGAGCTGAGCTGTGTCCCCAGCGGTGTTCGGGCAGTGCCTGGCACAGACCATGGCCCAGGAGCAGAGGCTTGGGCAGCAGCTGGTGCCCATGGTGGTGCAGAAGAGCGCTGAGTTCATCCGGGAGCACGGCGTGGCCGAGGAGGGAATCTTCCGCCTGCCCGGCCAGGACAGCCTGGTCCGGCAGCTCCGCGACGCCTTCGACGCCGGGGAGAGACCCTCCTTCAGCAGGTGACACTGCTGCCCCAACCCAGCCCCAGTGCCAGGGCAAAGCAGCCAGGGCCACCCCCAGAGCCCTGCAGGAACCATGAACCCTGCAGAGGGGAGTGAGGAGGAGAGGGGATCCAGCAGGACCCCTCCAGAAGGGCTTGAGAAGGAGATGGGATCCAAAAGGGCTTGAGGAGGAGAGACTCCATCAGGAACCTTCCAGAAGGGCTTGAGAAGGAGATGGGATCCAAAAGGGCTTGAGGAGGAGAGACTCCATCAGGAACCCTCCAGAAGGGCTTGAGGAGGAGAGGGGATCCAGCAGGAGCCACAAACAAAAGTGATTTTCTGTTCACAAAGCAGGGCAGGGAGGTCGAGGCAGTCCCTGTGTCGCGCCCTGCTGGCTCTGAGTGTCCCTTGCTCCCTGCAGGGACACCGATGTCCACACCGTGGCCTCCCTGCTCAAGCTGTACCTGCGGGAGCTGCCGGAGCCCGTGGTGCCCTGGCTGCAGTACGAGGATTTCCTGCTCTGTGGGCAGGCTCTGGAGGCTGACGAGACAAAGGTAGAGGTGCTTTTGTTTTCCTCCTCCCGGCCTTAAAATCAGTTTCAGAGCCAGGGCACGCTGTGAGCTGCAGGGTCCAAGGGCACACAGCAACGCTTTGGAATCTGGGGAGAGAAAAAGGGAGAAAATTGAAAAGAAAAACTGCCCCAAAACCAGAGGGGTTTTCCCGACTTGGCCACAGGGGTTTGTGAATTTTAAAGCTTCAATTTCTGCTTCTCTTTGGGGTTAAAAATGTCCTGAATGTCCACAAGATGCTGGAGGAGATGAGGCAGGATCAGAGCTCAGGCTGGGCTGGGGGGGACCCTGCTCCTGCTGGGGCTGCCCCTCCTTGCTGAGCCCTGCAGAACATTCCATGGAGAGATGGAGCTCCAAGGGGAGCAAACCAGAACCAGAGTCATGGAATAACTGAGTTTGGAAAAGATCCCCATGATCATCAACCACCACCCCCAGGGTCACCCCCGAGTGCCACCACACGTGTTTGGGACTGTCCCAGGGCTGGGGACACCCCACACAGGCATGGCTGGGGTGACCAGCAGCAGTTCTTGGGTCCTGTGAATCCTCCTGGAGCTGTTTTTCACCACTCAGGGCCACCAGGAGCTCCTGAAGCAGCTGTCCCTCCTCCCCAGAGACAACTACAACCTCCTCAGCTACATCTGCAGGTCAGTGCCCTGCACGGGGCAGGGGCAGCTCAGCTTTGGTGCTGGGGAGCAGAAACCAGGGATGCTGAGGCACCCCAGGGATGACCCCTCCAGGCAGAGCCTCCCTAAGCTGTGCTTTGCTCCCCTTTGAGCCACCAGGTCCTGATTTTGGTAGAGGAGAATTCCAGCCGCTGGGATAAACGCCCTGAGCAGGAATCACCACCCTCAAAGTCACCCAGAAATCCCTGGGAATTCAGACCAGGTGTAGCTTTCCTGGACAAAAGCCTCGAGCACCAAAACCTCCAGGTTCCACCCAGCCTGGGGGGATTTGAGGAGGGATTCCCTTCCTTCCTGAGCTGTTTCCAAGGGGAGCAGCTCAGTCCTGAGGGTTTCTGTCCTTGTGACTGAGAGGAAGAGCTGGGAGGATGAATCAGGACTTTTTCACCAGGATTTTTCGCCATCTCCCACCTCTGAAATGTGAAATATTCTCTGTGGAATCCTGGCAGGTTTCTCTATGAAATCCAACTGAACTCCAGTGTCAACAAGATGAGTGTGGACAACCTGGCCACGGTGATGGGGGTGAACCTGATCAGGCCCAGGGTAGAGGACCCTGCAGTCATCATGAGAGGTAAAAGGCACCCCTGGAGTAATTTCATGTCCTGGAGGATATGGAATATTTTGAGGCATATGGAGTAATTTTAATATCCTGGAGGATATTTCCATTTTGAGGCATCCACAGGCTCAGAATTAAAGATTTTCTGTGGTGGAACTGAGGGAAAGGCAGAAATGTGCCCGGGCACAGGGCAGAGCCAAGCTGTGTCTGCTGGGCTGTAAATGTGTTTGGGGTGACAAAAACCCTCCACTCCTTGTTTTCTGTTGCACGTCCATTTCAGAGAGCACAAGCCCTGGGGGTGGCAGGGGTGCTGTGGCCCTGCCCTGACCTCTCTGCTCCCCCAGGCACGCCCCAGGTGCAGAAGGTGATGACAGTGATGATCAGTGACCACCAGAAGCTCTTTCCCCCCGCCAAGGACGTGCCTCCCTCCCCACCTGCCCCCAAACACGAGAAGAAAGCTCCTGTCCCTCGCAGCTCCGTGGGCTGGGGGGCTGCCGAGGAGCCCAGGGGCTGCACCCCAAGGCAGATGGTAAGGCTGGGTCTGGTAAATAAATAAATGAACCCACGTTCATTAAACGTGTGGTTAATTGTGGCAGGCTCTGACAGGTCAGAGAGCCCTAGAAGCATTTGCTATTTATGGGTTCAAAAGCTGTATCTGTCACCCTGGAATATTTACATCAGGAAAATGAGGTAGATAAACTTTCCACTTTCCTGTGGAAAATCTGCTGCTCTGGGGAATATGAAAACTCCCAAAGCTTTCTGGCCCTAGCACATGAAACCTTTCCAGCTCAGGCTGGTGAGGGGAAAACACTGCGGATGAAAGGCTTTGCTTCAAAAGGATCCCTGCAAAGATGGTAAATGTGGTGCCATTCAAAGTGGGTTTTAATGGAGAAGTGTGGCCAGCACGTTCCAATGTGCCCTTTGTAAAGCTCTGTGCCCTGGCTGCTCCAGGGCTCTGTTTTGCAGAGGGATCCCCCCAATTTCAGCAGCAGCCCTGCCTCAGCTGCCACCTCCAGCGTCCCTGGGGAGGACCCGGAGCCCACAGCCATGCTGGGAGCATGGAAAACTCAGCCAAGGAAAAGAACCCAGACTTTACCCAGCAGGAAATCCTTCCTGGCAGCCCTGGGGGACAAGGGCAGCAGGGACAGGAGCGATGTCCTCTCCAGTGACTTTTGGAAGAGCAGCCCATGCCCCGTGGGCTGTGGGGGACACAAGAGAACGCTGTCCCATGACCTCTTTAAGCTGCTGGACCTGCACAGGGCTGCCAGCTGTGACAGCAATGTGGCAGAGAGCGGGGAGGGCAGCGGCTCCAGCCCCAGCCCTGCCAGCAGCACCTCCGAGAAGGAATTCCTGCCCTGCTTCAGCCCCTGCCATGTGCCAAAGGAGCCTGCCAGCCCCAGCAGCAGCCCTGCTGAGGAGCCCAGAGCTGAGCAGGACAGCAGGGAGTTCCTGCAAGGCGTCATCCACAAGCTGGAGAAGGATTTGGAGGAGCAGAGGAGTGACTACGAGGGGCAGATGGAAAGGTAACTGCAGGAGCAGCCCGTGCTGTGGCAGCAGACGCTGCAGGTCATGCAGGATGTCCTAGCAGTGATCCAGGATAAAACACAGCTGTTGGCAGGCTGGCTGCAGATCAGTATGCTGCACTGCAGCCGTGAGTGATGCATTATTCCAACATCAACGCTCCCTAGCTCTTACACACCATTCAGGGGCACTGCAGTGTTCCTGCAGTCCTCTGCATAACTCCTGTCCTAATTCCTGTTATTACCTCCACATCGGACCATCAGACTCTCCAGAATTCACCTGCAGCATTATTACACCATTGGCTCTAACCCTCAGCCCCACATATTGTTGTTATATTCTCATTATTATCCCATTATCAACACAAATGTATTACAGTTATTGAATTATTGGATTATGTGGCCACTGAAGGGCTCAGGGCAGCAACTCTGGCTTGTTTTGGTGCTGAGGAAGTCTGAGGTTAGACTCCCTGAGAGCTGAATGATTTCCTAGCCCTTTTCCAATCCAATCCGATCCGATCCAATCCAATCCAATCCAATCCAATCCAATCCGATCCGATCCGATCCGATCCAATCCAACTCAGTCCAGTCCAATCCAATCCAACCCAACCCAACCCAACCCAACCCAACCCAACCCAACCCAACCCAACCCAACCCAACCCAACCCACCCCAACCCAACCCAACCCAACCCAACCCAACCCAACCCAACCCAACCTTTCATGCTCTGTTTCCCTTCGCAGCCTCCAGAAGGAAAACTATGAGGTGTGGGCCAAGGTGGTGAGGCTGAAGCAGGACCTGGAGCAGGAGAAGAAGAGGAGTGGGGAGCTGGAGCTGAGGCTGATGAGCGTGGAGCGCTCGCGGGAGGAGCTGGAGAGGAAAACCAGGATGCTCGAGGAGGAGATAAAAAACTTAACTAAAGCCATGAGTCAAACTGGTGCCAAAACCAACTAGGAGGAGACACCCAGCTTTTCACAGACACCAAATGCAGCTGCAGGAATGCTCAGGAATTGCAGGTTCAGAGCCAGGGACTTGTATTGTCCAGGGTCTGCTCCTGCCCACAGACTGAGGAGGAGGAAGGAGAGCAGAGCTCAGAGGCTGGTTCATGCTCTGAACCAGGAAATGTCAGAAATATCCTTTAGCTTTTTTGGGTGTGTTTATTTCAACTCTTCAGTCAGCTGCTCAGGTTACCTGGAGCACAGGCCAACACTTCCTGCTGCTCAGTCAGGATTGCACTCAGAAGTTTGGGTTCTGGACCCATTGTGCCTTCACAAGAGGGAACAGAAGTGTCCCTGCTCCAGCTGCCTGTCTGAGATTCCCACAGGCAAAACATCCATGGACCCCCACACTCAGACCAGAGGTTCCAAAGTGTCTGCCACCACTTCACAGCTGCCACTCACAATCTTTCCTGTGATTCCAGATGACCTTGACAGAGCTGCTTCAGTGTTTATTTAATTTTTTACCTCTGCAAGAAGCTCCTCAGCAGTGTGAGCGTGAGGCATTAGGGAGAAACTTCTCCGTCCAGCATCGTGAACATCTGGGCTGGAAATGCCACACGCTCCTTTCTGCAAAGATCAAAAGTGTGAAGAGGCCAATAATTCCTTCACAGCAGACTGTAATGACGTGCAAAGGCTTGGCTGAGGCTCAGAAATCCCCACGATTAGGACAAGTGCACGGTGTTTAAATAAACTGCGCATTCCTGCGCTTCCGCTCCGATAGGCAAAACAACCCCGGCTGCAGGATCACAGGCACTCTTTGAAGATATTGCACCCATTAACATTTGCAGGGTTTGCAGAGGTCATCTGGGAAAGAGAGACTTTCCAGCAGAGGTCAGGTGGGCTGGAAGTTCCTGAGAGCCTGGAGGGGAGAGAGCCACGGGCACCTTGAGCTGCTGGTGCTGTAAGATGATGAGGAGTTCTTTCCTTTAAAATGGGCTTTTTCCAGAGACAGAGAACCACCTGTGAAACTGCTCCCTCTTCATCCCTGAGGGGCTGGGTGTCCTCTCTGCTCAGCCCAGAGCCTGCTCTGGGTTTTCTGCACTTGCCCATCTTCTGCTGGAGTCCCCAGAAGGTGAGATCCCCAAAAACTGCCTGCTGCCCAGCCTGCATTTCCTCCCTCCCTCTGTTTCTGCAGCCAGGCCAGGAACCTTTTGGGGAGAGAGCAGCAGAGGATCTCTCCTGTTCCTGGGGCAGGGGACATTATAAACTCACGGTTTTGGGGGTTTGGGGGCCTTTCAGCTCAGCAGGTTTTGGGCATTGACTCTGGATCCCCTGCAGAGGGTGATGCTGCTCCTGCCATATAAAAGCACAACAGACTGTCTACCACTGAGAAAAAAGATCCTTTCCAGCCCTGTCCTGTAGGCTTGGAAACCTCCAAAAAGACATTTTTCAGCCCTTAACCCTCCCACTGCACCGTGAGGACACAAGAGCTTTACCAAGGTGATAACCCCGAGATCAGGCTGAGGATTTTCCTCTCCCTTTAAATGTGACATGGCTTTTCAAATTAGAGTTGCTAAACCACAGATCCCATTGCATCCAAATCTGTTAAATTGTGCAGTGTGGGATGAAAGTCAGGCACCTTTCAGGCCATCCTTTCAGTCCCCCCCTCCCTGCATTCTTTGTGCTAGAGCAGAGAGTCTGTTCTGCTCCTCTCAGGTATTCACTAAATAAATTCCTTTAGGAATTCACTCTCTGGTATCCAAGGGCTTGGTAGGCACGAGAGGCAAGAAAATAAAACTTTCCTTCCCTCATTATTGTGTTTGGATCCCAAGCCAGTCACACTTATTGTGACTTATCCCCTCATATTTATCAAAGTTTTGTTTCTGGCACGATAGGAAGTTTCCTTTTTTAGCCTGGCCGCTGCCCAGAGGAGCACGTTGCTGGGGGAGGCGAGGTGGACGTGCAGGAAGTGTCCAGCCGTGGCTGAGGAGGCCTTGTCCAGGCCCCAGGAGCAGGGAGAACATGTTGTTCTCCCTGGAATTCCAGAGTGATGCAGTCCATCCTCCCTTCCTTTACGTGGGAGCTGAAAGAGACCCCCAAGCCAGGCTGATTTTGAGGAGAAAACACACCAGGCAGGGTGTACCAACAACTCTTCACCCAGCTGGGGAGGAAAAAGTGTCCCAAAGGCTGGCAGCAGTCCCACTGTCCCTCTTCCCCTGTGTTTTCCTGCCACCTTGCTGCAGCACCAGGATTTATGAAACCACAGTGGCCTGCAGGAAAAATAACCTGGAAAAAAGAAACGTCTGATGATGCCAGGGAGCATGTAGGGTGGCAGGGGCTCAGAGTTGTCCAAATGAGCTCTTCTTTGGAGACAATCCTCATCCCAAACCCAAACCCTGCAAGTGTAGGAGCTGGGAGGTGTTCAAGCAGGCCTTGAACTTTTTACTCATTGCATTTACTTGGGAGGGTCCACGCTGCCAACATCTCCCCACATGAGGATCCCCACCAAGGGCAGCAGGAGTTCCCCCTTTCCTCTGCAAGAGCTTCCCCAGCAGGTCATTCCCATGAGCAGGGCTGGGGTTCTCAGTAAATGAGGTTTGGGTGGGGTTTGTGGGGCAGAGCAGAGCTGGTGCTGCCCCTGCAGGACTGCAGGGTGTGCTCAGCCTTTAGGAAAGAGCAGAGAAGGCAGCCAGGTGAAGAGAGAAGGAAATACCCCGTTGTCTTCCTCCTGAGCCCATCGGGGGAGGAAGGCTCACAAGCCCTTTTCACACAGAGCCCTGTCCCCGAGGTCCCCCTGCAGCCCGGGGTGGCCGAGGCCCCATCAGCAGCCGCTGGTGTGGCTTGTGAAAATTTGCTTTATCACGCGTAAAAACACGATGTGATATTTCAGCCCTCTTCACACAATGTCCCGATAAGGGGCTGGGAACAGGGCAGGTTCCTGTAATCTCTGCACCAGGGAGAGATTTCCCCCAGCCAGGGGGGCAGGGGCCAGCTCTGACCCCTGGCTAACAAAGCCAGGATAAGTCCTGGCCTGGCAGCTGCACCCTGAGCATGTGAGGGGTAAATCTTTCCTTTCCCTGGCAGAGTTTCCTTCCTCATCTCCCCGATAAAGGCTGGCCCAGGCTGCCATCCAGCCCGAGAGGCTCCCCTTGAGCTCCACGTGCTCTGGGTGAGATCCACACTCATCCCCCAAGGCCACCAGGGGCTTTGGAGTCTTTTCAGCGACACCTTTACCCCGTCTGTCCCTTCCTGGAGCTCCAGGGATGGATTTCTGAGCGCTGTCAAGTGTTCCCTTCACATGCATCCACATTTCTGAGGCCACTAAAAGTCTGGTGCTGGTTTGAAGTGCTGAGAGCTCCATGGAAATGCCTTTCCAAAAGGAGTCAGGAGGTCAGCCAAGCACCCCAAGGACAGTTGTTCCCAACACAGCAGCTACAGACAGCGCTGAGGAGTGAAAGGTCAAAACATCCACTGGAAACTGGAGTGTTGTCACACCCTGGGAAGGGATGTGTCCACTGGGGACTGGGAACGTGCTGCTCCCTTGCTATATCCTTCCTGCCCAGGGGAAAGAAAGCTCTGTAAAGTGTGAAACGGGGATAAATCACATTTACACTTTGCAGGAGACGTGGGACACATCTGGAAATGCCTGCAGGGCACACACAAAGCAGAGCCTGACCAAGACCTGGGGGTCCTAAAGCCCAACTTAGAGTGAAAATGTTTGTGAGGATAACTTGGTGCCCAGGCTTGGCCCCTCCTTTCTGTCACTCTGGGCTGGAGCTTTGGGCCAGCAGCGCTGGCACCCGCGGGTGGGTGCCCGTGGGTGAGCACAGTGCTTCACCCCGGGAGGGGTGCTGCAGGGGCAGGGTGGCTGCTGGCAGGAGAGCAGCTGGCAGTGGGCAGAGAGCTGCAGTTCCTCATCCCAGAGGTTTTCCTGTGTCCCAGTGGCTCCCAGTCCCTCGGGGGCTGCTGTGGGCAAGGCCAGGCAGGGCCAGAGCAGGGTTAATGCAGCTCTGGGAGCTCATTAGTGCTGTGCCCTGAGCAGTGTCAGGGCTGGAGGGGGGCAGCCCCGCTCCCCTGCCATTAACTCCCTGCTCATTATCTCCAAGGCACTAATTAGGGCCCGCAGAGGAAGCACAAGACACACAATCAATATTATTGGGCCAGATTTGCAGCTGGTATGAATTGTCAATGGGCAGAGAACAAGAAATCCCGAGGGGAGAGGAGGGAGCTCAGCCACTGGGGATGGAAGCAGCTGCTTTCCCTGCCAGAATCACATCAAAACTGCTGCAAAGCTCCAGGGAATAGCTGGGACTGCATTTTCATGATGTTGCTGTTTTGTGTCTGTTTCAGCAGTAACCAACTGCTGAAAGTCAAATTTGAATAATTTCAACCCTTTCCAGCCTCTGCCTCAGCCCCTGGGTCTCCAGGAGTGTGGGCTCACGTTCCTGTGGATCAACAGGAGGGACTCAAAGCCCACCCAGTGCCACCCCTGCCATGGCAGGGACAGCTCCCACTGTCCCAGGGTGCTCCAAGCCCTGTCCAGCCTGGCCTTGGGCACTGCCAGGGATCCAGGGGCAGCCACAGCTGCTCTGGGCATCTGTGCCAGGGCCTGCCCACCCTCACAACTCCTTACATCTAACCTAAATTTATTTCATCTAATTTTGAC
The DNA here is from genome assembly GCF_022539315.1 of Serinus canaria. Lineage (NCBI taxonomy): Eukaryota > Metazoa > Chordata > Aves > Passeriformes > Fringillidae > Serinus > Serinus canaria. The sequence continues at coordinate 591,161 of NC_066335.1, read as the reverse complement.
CTAAATTTTATAAATTTGAATAACACAATTAGTTATTCAATCCAACTAATTCTAAGATAAATTTTGATCCAGCCTGGCCATGCTAAGGCAGCCAGAGCTGGATCAGAGCTGCAGCTCTGCCCTCCCCAAGCTTTGCATCCCCACGGTGCCCGAGCAGCCCCGGTGACAGCTCAGGAAACGGATTCCACCCAATCCCACAACAACTGATGGGAACTGCTCTAATCTCTGGCAGATAAGGAGTTGCTACAGCAAAGCCAACATAAACCTGAGCTCCCTGGCAGGCTGGGCTGTTGTTTAGCTGCTGTTGCTAGCCAGCTACTGTACCTGATTGCAGAGACCACCCTGTGTCTAAACCTTCTCACTTAACTCGACACATTCATTTTCAACACCATGTGAAGCTCCCAGCCTGGACAGGCTCAGTCACACAGGGCTGAAGGACATTGTCTGGGGAGCTGCAGAGCTGCAGGGAGCATCCCTCAGCCCTCATCCCTTCAGCCTCCTTAGATTGCCAATATTGAATATTCCTCAGTGTTAATATTGAATAAATGCTGCTGCAGCATTTATTCCAGCTAAACCCAGCTGAACTAAAACACAGAGTGTTGTCTCTGATGGTCATCACAGAAAGCAAAATATTTGGAGATAGGGAACAAGCCAACACCTTCCTGTTCAGGAAGCATTGCTCTGTGCCACGGAAATCCATTCCTCTCCTATAGTTTCCTTTATTGCAGCCTTGTTGATTGCTTTTATCCCTCCTATTTCCTGCCTTTACTTAAAAAATACAACCAAAAGTCTTGGTAAGCCCTTGAAATGCTGAGCAGGAGGTGGATCAGCTTCTGCTGGGAACAGAATCCCACTGAACATGTCCTCGGGGCCAGAGACACCTGGGGGACTCCTGGGCCACACCAGAGCTCAGCCCCAAACCTTTCCAGCATTACCTGGGAAATCCCACCCAGAAAATCCCACCATGACCCAGGAAATCCCACCCAGACCCAGAAAATCACACCCAGAAAATCCCACCATGACCCAGGAAATCCCACCCATGAAATCCCACTATTACAGGGGAAAAACCTCAGCATTTCTGCTTTTAATGTCAGAGCAGGAGTTTGGAGTAAGATGAGGGTGATGCTTTGTGGCTGTTTTCTGCTTTCTGTGACACAGCACCTCGCTGGCTGCCCTGACACTGCCGGGGCTGGAAACACCCAGCTGTGGCCCAAGGCACTAATACCCAACAATAATACTCTGCACATCATAAACCTCTTCCTCCCAGGGGTGCTGATAAGAATTTCCATTTTTAGTCGAGGGCAAATGAACCATTCAGCCTTTATTTGTTGCTGCTGCACTTGAAGAGGGAGCAGAAGCTAATTTTTTAACTTTTCCTGTAAATAATGCATTAATGAAGACAGATGGGTCAGCAACATAAACAAAAGCTCTATCTCAAGCTGGTTTTGTTCTGGTTTTGTTTCCCAATATAGTAAGCAAATCACCACCACCCCAGTTCCCATCCTATTAACAGTGTTTGCACTCCAAATGTTGAACTGGGTTATAAGGAAGTTTAAATTAACACTGGGCTGTAGTTTTTCAAATGTTTGAAGCAGATGTTCAAGTGCCACGAAATCTTTTTTTTTTTTTTTTTCCTTTTTTTCCCCTCTCTAAAATCCCAGTAGATTTTGCAGGGCTTTGGCTCAATGTGTGTCACAGAAAATCCCAAACTCCAGCTCTGCCATTGTGCACCAACCAGCCTGGGGCTGTCAAAATTCACATTTTCCTTTGGAAATTCTGCACTGCTGCAGGCTCTGGTTTGCCTTGCTCTCTGAGCAGTCTCAGAAGGGCAGGGCAGTAGTTTTGGGGAGGAGAAATGTGGAATAGGTTCTGGCTGCTGCTTTGGATGGTTTTCCTGAGAGAGCTCAGTTTTGGGAGGTTCACCTCATGCCTTTAAGAGGGTGCTGCTCATCTGGCAGGCACAGAGATGTGGAAAGAGATGTGCCCACAATATCGAGGAATGCAATTTTCCCCCCAAAGATTGGCTCAAATGGGATGGGCAGAGCCAGGAGAGGGGTGCCCTGCTCTCCTGGCTGGACAGCTCCCTGTGCCCAGGCTCTCCGAGCACCCAAAGAGCCCAGGGCCAGGGCAGGGCCAGCAGAGCCACGCTGAGCTGGCAGCTTTGGCCCCCCAGAGTGGGAATGTTTGTCCTCCATCTGCAGAGTGAGCCTGGGGTCACAGCCCGGGGAGGGACAGCCCAGGGGGCTCTGGGCACAAATCTATTTGAGGAACTGTGGCCCACGTGCAGAGAGCTCAGAGATAGGGATCCCCTAAGGGAACCTCAGCCTCCCAAGTGCTTGGTGAAATCTGCCCTGGGTGCTGAGTGTTGGCTCAGGAGACACAGCTGTCACTGTCCCTGCACAGCCCCAGCAGAGAGGAGCATGTCTTGGGGCTCAGGTTCTCCTGGAGGCTCTGGGTGTGCATTTAAGATCAGCAATCCAAGACCAAAGCTCTTCCCTCAGCTCCCTCGCTGAGCTGCTCTCCAGCCTCTTCCTCTCTGGGATAATTTGTTTTGCTCCCACCCCTTTCTTTGCCTGCTCCTGCCTGCTTAGCCTGAAAGCTCTGCCTGGAGTTTTATACAGCACCCAGCAAAAAGGGGCTGCACAGCTGCTCACAAATTCTTATATGTTCCCCTAGAAACAGATGAAAGCAAAAATCCTACTGACATTGATGATTTTGGTGAGACAGGGTTGCTTTAGTGGCTTACAATAATTCAGAGATGGATGGATGGAAAGATAGATACTTCCACAGTGAAGCCATGTTTTCCCAAACCTTTCTAAAATGAAGATTGAATTGAAGGTTTAAGTCAAACATCTGTTAATATACTGAGATAAAATAGATCAGAAATGAAAGGAGAATCAATGCACCGCAGAATTTAATGTGACAAATAAAGTCTTTCAGAAACAGAAGTCACACACTAATGTGGATGGATGGATGGATGGATGGATGGATGGATGGATGGATGGATGGATGGATGGATGGAAGGAACATAGAAACAAAGAAAATGAAAGCATGCAGTGGAACAGTTTTTCAGGGCCTTGAAACATTTTTTTCAGGGACTCCTGTGACTCCCAGCTTGGCAGCCCTGGCTCTTGTCACACCCTCACCCTGTTATTTGTGAGTGTTGTGTCTACTTGGACAGCCAAGCACCTCTGAACTTGCAGGAACAGCCTTGACTTGCTGCATGAACATGCAAGAAATGCCTTTGCATGGTTATGTTGAAAAGGGCAATGGGAGGGTTTTGCTCATGAAGCTGCTGTGGAGCCCTGACAGACACCCCTGGTAAATGGAACACCACTCCCACGAGTTCTGATCTCGGGTGCAGCTGAAGGATTCAAGAGATGCTCAGTTTTCTCCCAGAACAGCACAATGAGACACAGCTTTACTTCCTTCACCCCAAACTCTGGCTGAAATCCTCCTCCACCAGCAGGACAGTCCTCATTTCTTCATGAAGAGAAGTTACATCAGCAGGCTGGCTGCCCCTAGTTCTGAAGGACCACCACTGGTATTTATTGGCAGTTTTACTGATCTTATAGAAGTTCACAAACACAGCTGATGAAATGACACACGGCCTGTGTTTGTACCTGAACACTCCAGACTCTGCTGTGCTCCAGCAAATCTCTGCCAGGCAAGGACAGAGGGTGAATCTCCCACAGACACGGAGGGCAGGCACTGCTCTGCTTTGCCATGTGGTCCCTTGAGAGTTTACAGTGAGACTTCACATTTTTATGGGCATTGCAGGGCGTTCTTTATTGGTTTTGAGGCCCAGCTTTCCCTGCAGAGCCATCGGTGCAGTCAGGGAAGGACAGGGGAAGGCAGGGAGGGCAGATCTCTGCCACGGCAGCGCCCGCAGAAATGAGATGATAAAAGCAAATGTCGGATTATCTCCCTAATGCTGGATTATCACTCCTAACAAGGTGAATGGCTTGTCTTGGCAAATGGCTTCAGAAGAATCGTGGATGGTTTTGAAAGGGTCTGTGTGGTCACACTTCAACCGTTGGCTGCTGCAGCTGATGTCAGCAGAGCAAATGTCACACCTCCCTGAATTCCTCCAGCGAGCCATGAGCGGGCTCTGATTGCAGAGTGCCTGGGGGAAAGGTCTGTCAGGACTGTCACTCACTCACTGGGGGAGCAATACAGCAATATCACAGCCCAGGGTGCAGGCCACTATCTGCAGACTGCATAACTCTACAATAAACTACACAGCTGAGCACTTAGAGCTGTGATACCCCCGCAAGAGGAGCTGTAAACTGATGAGACCATAGTCCAGAACTCCACTGAAATCACTGCAGTGAGGGAGCAGCTCTGCGGGCAAGGGGGGAACTGAGCCATGTGCAGCTTACAAGTATCCAGGAAGTCAGCAGCCTCATTCTCTGTGCCACACAACTCAACAGAGATTCCGTGTAAAGTAGGATCAGTTTTATCCAAGTGGGATCACACACAAGCACAAAAATAAAACATTCTGTATTCTACAGTATATTACAAAGGCAGGCAGTCAATAAATAGGGCAATAAATTATGGGAAGCACAGAAGAGTATGTGTGAAAATGGGTGAAATTGGGTTTAGTTGGTGCATGATAAAGTCTTGGGTGTTCATTCCCATGAAGTGTTGGAGTGATTCTTTCAAAGACCCTTATCACTTCCAGGGAAGATAACTTTCCCTTAAAAGTGTAAAACAGATGGAGGGACAGTACAGGAGGCTCTGGAACAGGCTAAAAGAGTCAACATCACTTACACTTTCCCAAGAATCTGACAAATTTGCAGCTTAGTATAAATAAAGTGACGGGTCTATTGTTTCTCAGCTCTGACACCTCCTTATCACCACGATTTGTTGCAGAAGAGTGGTGGAAACATGGCATGTGACTCCATCTGCAGAGTCTGGGGGGAGGAATATCCCTGTGAATCCACAGTTCTGCACTTACAGAAAGGGAGGATGCTCGTGTCCCACTGGCACCCAGGGCTCTGCTGCTCTGCCTGGCACTGCTGGGCCATTCCAGTTGGATTGTGCAGCTGCATCTCATGGGATTTGCTGGCTGGGAACAGGCACTGCTTCTTAGCTGGGAGGAATTTCAAGAACAGTTTTAGCTGGTACAATTCCAAGGGTTCAGGTAATTTTTTGCACTTCCTTCTGCCACCTAAAGCTCTGGCCCTTGAGAGCCAACCCACGGCTGCTGCAGCAGCAAAGCCAGAGCTGCCTCAGAGTGATTTTGTAATAAACCTGCACAGGGGGAATTTCTTGCCTTGGCCCTTGCCTGGCGCTGCTCCTGGGCCATCTGCTTTCCTAAGAAAGATGGGAAAGGGAACGGTGCCCTTCTGCTCCAGATGCCAAATCATCCCTGCCAGTTGCCTTTGGCTGAAACAGGGAACGAGTGAAGAAAGTATTAAGAAAAAAGGGAAACAAACCACATTGTTTGTGCCTTAGTGATGCAGGAGCTTGAGAATGATCAGGACGTAAGATCTACAGAGATAAATGAAGAAAAAAATGACACGTGAAGACCTTTATGAAGATATTACAGAGCACTGAACAACCTAGGTGTGATTGCCCATCACTCTCGTAGCTTTGACAGATCTGGAAAGCCCTGGAGATGCCAATCAACATTGATAAAGTACAAAAATATGCCTTTATTTCCGTGAATTTGGATGTGCCCTTCTGGCACCAAGAGCCCTCCCAAACAATCCAGTGATCAGCTCCATGCCCTGGCAGGAGGAGAGACTCGGTCGCGATCTGGACTGCGAAGAGCAGCGAGAAGGAAGCAAAGGAACAAAATATACAATCCCTACACGACGTGCCCATTCCCCGTGGCAGGAAACATACCATTATCTGTACAGGCCTCATTAAATAACCTCATTAAATAGCAGATCCCAAATGTACAAATTTACAGACTGAATCATTAAATACTCCCCCCGTGCCCTCCCCGCGCGCGCCTTCCCTCCTACTATCTGCAGCCACACTCTGACACCACCATGCCCTCGTACTTGAACTTGTAGGTGACCACCCCTGCATCCAGGTAGAGGATGGAGATGGGGTCGAGTTTGGTGGGCACGCAGCAGGCCTTGGAGGCTTTCTGGGGGTTCTTCAGGTGAACCAAAGTCTTGACTATGGCGTGCTTGGTGGGCGTGACGTGCTCCGTCAAGGGGTAGGCACACACGCCGTGGCACTCGTACGCTTCGTAGCCCGCGGGGGCGATGATCCAGGAGTCCCAGCCAATCTCCTTGAAGTCGATGTAGAGAGGAGTCTTTTTGCAGTAGTTGCCTTTGGCGTTCCTGCGGATGCGGGCGGTGGAGTCGTAAATGATGTTGGAGCGCATCTGGAGCAGCGCCTCCTCGCCGGGCTGGTCGTGGAAGTTGCCAACCTCCAGGTTCTCCAGGCCCAGGAACTGCTCGTGGTCAATCATCTCGTTCAGCTCTTCCTTCTCCTCCTTTCTGTCGTTGCTTTGGTCGTCGGAGTACACCACCAGCAGGGGCAGGTGCTTGGCCTCGGAGTTGATGTCGATGTCGAGTTTCCCTTCCCCGTTCTGCTCCTCCCCTTCCCTGCTCTCGATGTGAACTTCCAGCCGGTGCGTGGTCAGCCCTGCCCTGCGCCAGCGCCGGATGGCCTCGGTCACCTCGAAGCTCTCCCACTCGCTGCTCGTGCCGTAGATGTGCCTGGAGGCCAGGGCCACCATCTTCCTCTCTTCCCCAGCCCCCAGGTGGATGCTGTCCAGCACTTCGAAGATGGTGACCTTCCTGTCGAGCCCGTCGTAGAGCCTCTGGTCCCGCTCCACCAGGGTGTAGAGCCTCAGCTCTGCCATGGTGATCTCCTCGTGGTGAGGGATGGAAACGTTGAAGAGCAGCGGGTACCTCCGAGTTCCTGTCACGCCTATGGGGTGGGAATCCAAGTCTGGAAGGGACAAAAATCAAATGTTTTAGGAGAGTCAATGCATCCACAAACACACGCACCGAGGGTCATCCAGCATGCTGGGTTTCACCTGGACAGCTCCAGGCACGTGTTCTTTCAGCCCTTCCCGCAGCTGGGCTTGGAAAAAGGGCTTATTTCAGAGGTTGTTTTAGATATGTAAGGACTGCAAGGTCCCAGACATGCTACAGACCTTGATTTAGTGATCCTCCTCCTGGTCCCAGGCTTTCCAGGGACTTCCTTGTCAACTGGAAGGTTTACATATTAAAAATGTGCTACCTAATAACAACATAGAAATCACTACTAGGGTGCTGTGCAGCAACTACTTAATAAACAAGGGAAAACATGCATTGGTGCAGGCACTGGAGCCAACATGAGATAGACAACACACAGTCTGAAAACACAAGAAATGTGTGTGCTGCAGTGTTCCTGTGCTAGCAGGAATTCCCTGCTGCTCAAACACCCCTCAGACGTGGAAAGGGCACTTGGGGAGGAAAAGCTGCTTTGGAAGGTGTTTTACATCAGGAAGAGCAGGTGGTGACACCAGGGTGACCTGGCAGCCACAGCCACAGGCCCCGTGGGCTTGGGTGAGCACCAGCTGCACTCAGCCAGGCCCCCTGGGCACCTTTAGGAGCAGAACAGGTGAGAGGGACAATGTCTGGTGTCACCTGGGCTGCCTGTCCTGGCTGCACAGCAGCATTCATTTCTTCCCCCAGTGCAGGATCTGCTCACGAGGGTGCATTTGCTGCCTCCTTGCAACCCAGGAGGCAGATTGGGGCACAGAGGCTGGAACTATAACTAATGCAAAGGCAAACTGTTTGTGACCTATTGCTCCCTTCATCTCTGCCTTCCCCAGTTTTCCTGTGTTTGTAGAAAAATGGCTCTGATAAAGCCACAAGGCCTGGCCATGCTCCACCAGTGCACTTAGGCAAGCCATGAACTTCAGCACGTGACTTGTGCTGTTTGACTCCAGGCTGGAGGCTTTGAGGCACCTGCCTTTTTCTTTGATTCTTTTTTTTTTTCACTTTGCATTTCATCATTTCACAGATGAAAAGAAAAGAGGGAGGATTCTGCTTCCATTTCCCTGCCAGTTGGTAAAGGTGGGAGCAGGACCCCTGTGCAGAGCCAGGGTAGGAGCAGACCCTGAGCACCTCTCACACAGCCAGGATGTGACTCTGCTCTCCAGCTGGGAAGTCCCTGGGGTCCAGACCTCCTGCTGTTTCCAGTACATCCTTGGGAGGGTTGGGAGGGGAGATCTGGAGTCCGTAGGAAAAGAAGAATTTCCCCTAAAACTTTATTTCAAGTATTAAACACAGATTACAGCCCCATTTACAACTAAACTGTCATGGTCCACGGGTTAAATCAAAGAGCTAATTCCAGCCATGCCACCTGGTATATTTCTATAATAAAGGATTTAATGGATAGTTATGAAACTGGGATTACTGCCAGTTTCCAGCAGGCAGGTGAACAAAACAATTCCATGCTCTGTTTCTCCTTGTCCTTCTCATTGCAAGCAATTAATTTCTCTATCAAAAGAGCTCTTTAGCATGAAAGGAATGGTTCTTAATTATCCAGACTTTGAGGACACATGAAAAACATGAATGGCACAGTCCTTAAACTGCATGTATTTATGAAGCTGTGCTCCCATCTGAGGTCTCACTTTGCATCTTGCTGGTTTGGATTGGAGGAGGTGAGAGAAAATCTGAAAGGGCAGAAATTTAAGGGGAATTTTCCCCATTTGATGCATAAGTTCTGCAAGAGGCACAGCAGGACAGCAGGGAGCTGCCAGCACCACCTGGCAAAGGTCAGTCCGTGCCATTTTGGTGCTGCAAACCTGAATTTTTGCAGGTGGAATGATTTCATATTTGCATCACTAAACCACAGGGTGTTTTATTCTTTACCATGCTGTACTTGGCAATCTTTGTGCTTATTTGTTTCTTTTTCAGATAGCACAAGATGAGAACAACACCTCCCACGTGTGTGCCTTCACTCCTGCTGCTGAGCAGGCACAGCACGGCGAGGTGGCCACCACTGCCTGCAACCACCAACCCTCCAAGAAATTTCTCCCCACTGGAAGAGAGGAGAAGGAAAGGAACTTTAAATCACAGTGCAGAGTCTCTTCACAGCAGAAACCCACTGCTGTAAAGGGTGCCTGGGCCTGGCAGGAGACAGGAGCAGAACAGAGCTTTGGGATTCTCCCCTGGCATCTCACTGCCCTGCAAAACTCCAGTGACTTCCACTCTGCCTCTCCTCACAGCTCATCATGTTGGAACTGCAAATGTTGAGGAAAAGCAATATTGTCTTTAACTTCATTGATTAAATGAACAGAGCGTGAGAGAGGCCCCATGGCAGCTGGAACAGCCACGTGTGCCCCATGGTAACTGAACATGAATCAAAGCACTTGCATTTGCCACATGGATTAATGGATCCTTGGAATTGTTCAGTTGAGAAATGTTTTTAGTATAAAAATGTTTATTTAGTTTAATGTGTTGGTGTAAAAAAGTGTTGGCAAGTTATAGAATATTAGTACTGAAGCCTTATCTTGTTTTTGTTGAACTGAGGGGATTGTGGAAGGAAAAACAGAGGAAAAAAGAGAGGGGAATGGCACAGGGTGTTAATATGCCAGGGTTGTGTCTTTGATCCCTGTGTGGGCCATCCACCTGAGAGCTGGATTTGATGGTCCTTGTGGGTCCCTTTCCACTCACAATATTCTGTGATTACTAGGTCTCTTCAGGCTTTGTATGTTTGTTTCTATTAGGATATAGTCTGGTACTCCAAAGTAAAACCTACTGGTTATCCAAAATTCCTGTTCACTTACTTTTGTGTATTTTCTGGACTGTGTGCTGATCCAAAGGAAGAAAACTTTACAAATGCCACAGGGATCAACAGTGACAAGGCATTAACAGGAAGCTGTACCTGGTTAAGCTCATAATTTTAAAATATTTCACTTGAAGATGCACTTTGAACAGTGTGTAAAAATGAGGTTTGCCTTAAATTCAAATATTACTTAAGGTATCCATTTAAAAAATCGATCAGCTGATTACAAATGATGTTTGTCAGTATGGGGGATAAAGAAATTGATGAACTGAATACACTTGGTGCTGCCCCAAAATTAAAGATACACCTTCCCCCAAAACCCTCCAGCCTCCAGAGCACAAGGAGTCTCTCTCCACAGCTGGGGTCTGGGCAGCCCTGCCACAGCTGCTGATTTCCAAGGCCATCCTCACCAAAGGCCTTTTCCCCAGCACGCTTCATGCTCCCTACCTGGTCAGGACAGTTCCCACTGGCTCTAAGGACGCTCCTTTCTATCCGTTCCCCAGAGATGAGCACCTCTTACCTTCATTTTTGAAACTCCTGATGATGTTTGCGGAAGGCATCGATGTCCTGTCGGTGGCAAACCTGTTGTACAGCTCTAGCATGTACTCTGGCGGGTCCACCTTGGCCGACTCGTGCAGGGGGATGTCGGAGAGGTTCAACGTCTTCAAAAACTCATTTTTCATGTTCTGGAGCAGCGTGTTGAAATCAACCCCATCTTGCTCGGAGAGGATCTCATCAAAAAGAGGCACGTCTTCCTCCAGGGAGGAGTGCTCCAAGCTCAGGATGGGACTACAGGCTGCAAGGTGAACCAGGAGGGAGAGGACAGCCCAGAGCTGGAGGACGACAGAATCCATGGCTTCGCCCGCGCCTCCAACCGCGCTCGACGAGCTCTGCCTCTGGTGCGGGCTCGGTGGCGGTTTTATCCGCTGGGCTGTGTCACAGAGGGATGACAAGTTTGGAAGCTCTTGTCTTGAAACTTGTGATCCGTCCTGTCTGTCTGCCCCTTCCCCCTCCCCAAAACCAGGTCTCGGTAATTGGATCTCGCTCTCCTCTATGGCCGCCTTGCCTCTCTTATCTCGGCCAGTGGAAGCTGCTCACCAGATTTGTTGCTATCTCGCCATCCCCTCTCCCTTAATGAGCGTTTTGTAAACATTCTGCGCGGGACTCGCACAGATAGGACAAGTTTCTCCTCAGAGAGGAGCTGCCCTTCCTTTCTCCCTCCCGGTAGCTGACTCTGCTCTACGTGAACCGCTTCCATCCGCGCGGATTTCAGGAGAAGGCGAGAATCCCACGGAGCCTCTCTCCAAATGCACCCATCTCACACCAAGGGCAAACAACAGCTCCCTCTGCCCTTCTCAAAACTGATTTAGAGTCAGGTCTTTACGTTAAGAAGGAATTTCTTTGCGAAAAATTCTGCCAAGCCTGGGAGAAGAGCTTTGGTGGTACCAGCAGGCCCTGGATGCAGAGGAGAAGAGCTCAGGGTGAGCAAGGAGAGTCACATCCCTCACGAGCAGGGAGTTGGGCTTGGTGATCCTCCTGGGTCGCTTCCAACTTGAGGTCTTCCATGATTCCGTGACTGGAGTCTTTGCAAATGATACAGAAATCTTTATTTCATTCCTCCTTCACATGTGACTTGGCAAATCAGGGTTATACTTCATTTAGTCACAGCATTGCTAAATTTAAAAAAATTATTGAGAACACACAAAGGCCAACAGGTGACTGATTTCAGGTTCTCATCAATTCAAACAGCTCGGGGACACAGTGTGGAGAACACAGAAATGACTCTGCAAATACTTGTGCCACAATTAATGGTGCTTTTTGTGTTAGTGTGCAAATTTCAACAAAAAGTGAGCAGAGTGTGGGCAAAAACTGGTCTGGCTCAGAGATAACAATGCCCACTTAAATCTCCCTGTTCTCCACAGACTTTCCAAAGTGCTCTTGCTTTGGCAGCGTGGCCAGAGCTCGCTGCCTGTCCCCGAGGGGTTCAGCACTCAAGATAAAGAGCCATTTCTGCTCGTGCTGCAGAGCTTTTCCTTGCAAGCGCTAACAACTTTACCCAAGGACTAAACCACTGCCCTGCTGGCTTTTCTGGACTCTGCTTTTTGTCTGAGCACATCCATTGATTTGCTGTCCCATCTCTGCAATTTTCTTCCTTTGTCAATTGCCCAACTCTATCACAAACAGCCACAACAATCAGAACCATGCTCAAGGCATGCCTGTTTTAAATTCATCCTCTAGGTTTTTATTTAAATACCAATATTTTTGTGAAAATCATGTGAAGTGTGGCTGTCATGGAGGCAGACACTGACATGGCATTTGAACCTCATTTTATTCAACTTTTCTTCTTTTGAACGTGGGAAACCTGATGCTAGAGGAAAAGGGTGGTACTGAGGTTACTGCTACACCACATTAGAAGTAGATACTTGAGCTTAGCAAGATTAATTCAGACCTCCCTGTGGAGTTCATGGCCATCTAGAAATCTTCCACAGCTCTATCAAATCTGATCTTTGCATATTTTGGCTTTCCAGAGCTGAGCACAGAAATCTTGGGGAAATTTTGGAGCAGTTTGGTCTTTGGCTTCTGTTAATTAAGAGAAAAGTGCAATCTTCTTTTTGTTGATGATTCATCACCAAATTCAGATCTTTACTTCCACAGGAAGTGAGGTTAACATTAAAACCCCTGAGAAGTGCCTTAACTCTTCGATGCAGCACAGCAGTGAGCCCTGTGAAGGAAAGTTTTTGGGCTGCTTGTCACAGCCAGTGACACAGGACATTTGTCACGAGGGTGAAAATGCCTCCAGAGCGTTTCCTTTGTCAATGCTTCAATATTCATTTCAATATATATATATATATATATATATATGCAGTTATTATTCAATAAAGAGATCATTGTAAGAGCTGCTGCTTGCTGCTCAGATCCGTGCAGGGATGGGGGTTTTCTGTGAGGTTCAGGGCTGAAGGTTTTGAATTCAAAAGGATTTCTGCAGCATTTGTGGCACTCTGAGTGTTTCAGTTGAGTCTCCTCTCTCACTATGAACACACTGAGTATTCTGGGGTCTGCAGCTGCCCCTTGGTCAGAGGCTGAGTGAAATCTCTCTTACTCTGTTGATGCAGGTGAGCAGTTCCAGAGCTGGAGGAGCTTTTCTAGGTTTTCCCCCCTTTCTCTATGAACGAAGCCTCAGCCTGCAGTGCAGCCTGGCTCTCTGGGTGCCAGCCCTGAGCAGCATCATTTCAGCTGCTCTGGGGCTGGGCTGGCACCTCCCTGAGCCCTGCTCAGCCCAGGCAGGTCTGTTCTGGCCCTGCCATTTCCCACCCCGCAGGCATGACTGTGTGAAGCAAAAAGCAGGGGTGAGCCCAGGGATCTGACACCCATTTCCTCACCCACTGTGTCTTCTTGCCTCAGTGGCTCATTAGGAGCACAGTTCCTGCTCAGACATTCCGAGTGTTGTCGCATTTCCGCTCCGGTTTTGATAAAAAGTCCTTGAACAATGGCAGAGTGCAGGGGCTGTACACAAAGCAGCTTGTGCTGGGTTTCCTGACTTATTCCATGTAGACCCTGCTGGGGATCTGCCAGATGAGGGATACCCAGAGAGCACATCTGATACAAAAGCAGCTCTGATATAAAAGCAGCTTCCTGTTTCCTTCAGCTGCAGGCTGATTTTAACACACTGATATTTTTTTAAATTGAATTGTGCAACAGAAGGGCTTTATTTCATGTCACTGAAATGGTTTGTCCTTTTTCCCCTCCATATGCACTGCAATTTACAATATCCTAGAAAGAAGTTGCTTTCCAAAAAATCAATGCTAACTAGATCACCTGAGGTAGCTGGAGGGGGAACATGATTAAGCATCACAGCTGAACCATTAATTAATTAAAAATTAATCTGTAGCATCAACAGTGACCCCATTTCATCATCATCAGGGGCTCATTGGGCACCCTGGGTTGCAGAGAGGCCACAGAAATGTCCCTTGGCCAAGGGACACACGAGAACCAGAGGGTGTGATGCCCCTCAGGAGAATGTGAAGTGGGTTTGAAGCATCCTCACCCTTCCTTAGCCTGGTTTTTGGGAGGGAGGAACACCTGCCCTCAGCCAGAGGCTCGGAGCAGCCTCAGAGGGGGAACCTTCCCCAGGAGAAGGTGACCAGTGTTTGCTTCATGCCCCCCTGGCCTTTCTGGGCAGGAAAAGCTCCCCAGGGGATAAAATGTCTGCCAGTTATCCATCTGATTTCCCCACATATGGGTTTTGGTTCAGCAGTCTGTACCTTCAAAATTTCATTAAATTGTTACTGCACAGTTAGGCTTCTTTTAAAATGTGCAAAAATGTTTATCTGGTCCTTTTTTTAATATTATTTTTTCAGGAATTTTGGGTCAAGGCTGCTCCCTAATCAGGGACCTCAGTCACACCCCTGCAGGGAAGCAGGAGAGGGATGCAAACGTGCTGTAGCAACCACAGCATGTGATTTGAGGTTTTCCAAAATACAGGGATGGAATTATTGCAAAAATGCCCCACAACAGTTCCTGTTAGGAGATAGCTGTGGCATGAGGTAACTGCTGGGTGTGAGATGGGAGATAAAGAGGAGTGTGACACTGACAGTGTGATGAGCTTGCAATGGAATAACTAAAATTAGTTTCCATTCCTGCATCTGCCCAAGCCCTTATTCCTGTATGCCTTGGTTCATGGCTGCTCTGGATTCCCTGTCCATAAATGGGCTCTTCCCAGGGGCTCTATTCCCATTTCAGAGGGCACTGGAAAATGAAAGGATGGTATTTATTGGAAGGGTGGGGGGGAAAGATGGCAGTGCATTACAGCCTGTGTGATCAAGAAAAAAATCAGGGAGAAGAAGGAAAGGGAGAAGGCTGGGCAGCCACAAGGACAGGGATTCCTTAAACTGAGTGACAGCAGCTCCTCCTGGCCCAGGGAATTCTTTAACCTGTGTGAGAGCAGCTCCTCCTGGCCCAGGGAATTCTTTAACCTGTGTGAGAGCAGCTCCTCCTGGCCCAGGGAATTCTTTAACCTGTGTGAGAGCAGCTCCTCCTGGCCCAGGGAATTCTTTAACCTGTGTGAGAGCAGCTCCTCCTGGCCCAGGGAATTCCTTTCCCTGTGTGCCACCAGCTCCTCCTGACCTGCAGCACCACTGGCTTGGTGTGGGGAGCCCAGGGCACACAAACTGCCTGCAGGGCCTCTGGAAATTCCCTTTTCCCCACCTTCCATCCTGCTGAGGTGGCAGAAGCTCCAGGGAGGGACTCCATCCATGTGCAACCAGAGCAACCTGGGCTGGTGGAGGGTCAGCAGCCACGTGGCAGCACAGGGACATGAGCAGAAGCTGAGAGCTCCACACCAGTGCAAAGCCTGAGGAACTGAAACAGAAAGAAAAGAGCTGGGAAAAGTAGCTGGACATGGCCTTGCTGTCAGTGTCCTGTCAGTCACGTGCAGCAGAGGCCCTAGAGCTCCCAGCTCCTGGTGTCCTTGCTCCTCCAGCAGATATCTGGGGGAGCTGCCACTTCATGACTGGGCTTTGCACTCAGCTGGGAAATTTCTAGCACCCCCCAAGTTCACTGCCCAGCCCGTTTAAATGATATAATTTATCCTTTTGTCATTTATGGGATGGGAAATGTCTCAAATTTTCTTAATTTGTCTCCCCTCCTGTGAGCTTGGTACATGCCTTGGTAACTATGGATGAGTCTCTCATAATATTGAAAATGTACTACCTGTTGTGGTCACACAATTTATTAATTCAGTCCTCAGTTAATTCAAGCCTGGTGAGACATGGTCAAACCCAAATCAATTCCTATTTGATATCTTCAGACAGAGTGAGAGCAGGGCTAATGAACAGAGAGGAGCTGCTGTTTAATCCCAGGGGTTTGGACTCTGCAGGCTTCTTATCACACTCCTTTCACAGAACAGTTTGACAGAAAAAGGTCAAGAGAAAGTTTTAATTTTACATTTTTGAAATTCTTTCTCTCATCACGCAGTTGTTTTGTGGTGCTTTGGTATTCATGTGGGTGTTACCCTCCAGGAAACTCTCTGAGCAGCTCAGTGACACTGACACAAACAAGACTGCAGAACAAAACCTTTCAGAAGCCTCCCAGACTGGTCCCCTCTCCTTGTCAGCTCCATGTCCAAGCAGGTTTTTTGAGGAATACCATTCTTTTCTTAATCAGAGCTCCATTTAAAAGCTCTCAGCCCTAAATGAACAAAGTTCTTGGGAATAATCTCTAAATTTTGTCCTTGGGTTTGAGAACTGAGGAGTCCAAATCTTCAGCAATGGGGCAAAAAACCAGACTTGGGTCAGCAGAAATTATTTTGCTGACAATTATGATTAATAACATGGAATTATTAAACTGACAGCTTGAGTGCCAGGCAGAGATGGAATATTTTCTGGCAGTGTTAGCTGATATCTCAGCATGAGATATTAATGACTGAGTCAACAGCTTGTAATCACATCAGCAAAACATGAGGGACAATTAGACAAGCATGTCTAATATTTGCTCTGTTTATTTAATGTTAGGGCTGGAATCAGAAAGGGAAATAAAACTGTGCATAGCAGTAGAGAAGATTGATTCATTAAAAAATACTTTCTTAAGTTTAGCCTTAAAAATTCAAAGATGAAAGTGTATTATATTCTGTTATTTGTAACTCTGTGACTGGAATTTTACTGGGTAAATTAAGGTTGTCAGAGGCCCCTCTCTGCTTCGACTGCCATGCAGCTGAATATCAAATTTTGTTTTTTCCATCCTTTTTTTAAGGGAAACTGGCTCAAACACCTCACTAATTTTGACTTCAATTGCAGCAAAAATTACAGATAAATGTTCTGTTCCCCCTGGTTTTGCAAATTTTGGCTGGGATGCTCAGAGTAGCTGTACCTTGGTCAGGGGTCTGCCAGAGCTCACAGGGCAGCTGCTGCTCCTCACCTGGAAAATCTTCCATCTAAACAAGACAAACTGAAGCACTGATCCCTCTCTGAATTTCACCAGCACACCCAAAGGGCTTTTTTTCTTGGCACCTGTTAAAAAACAGCTCACAAGAGGGAAAGCAAATGAGGGTGCAGTGGCAGCAGCTCCTCAGATGCCTTTACAAAACTGGGAATTCCATGGATCCACGGCTTGGTTTGGCAGGAGCTGTCACAGCAGCCTGATGCCCACATCAGTTCTCATCCCAGCAATTCCAAACTGATTTCTAAAAGATGTTTTCTCCTCTTTCAGCTCTGCTACAGAAGGATTGACATTTGGTTTTCTACCCAACAAAAAGCAGCTGGAGCAACCTTGAGTAGGTCTGAATTGCCATCCTCTCCTGGCACACACCCTCAGACAATTAAATAAAGTGGGAACTGCCTTTTGGTCAGCTGCAAAAAAGGGCAGAGAAAAGGACTGGCAGGGGTGTGAGAGACACAAACCCAGCAGAGGATGTGGCCATGTAAAGGCAGTCTCATTATATAACAGAATATATAAAGTATATAAATAGAAATATATTTATATACTTAAAATATTAATATATATTATGTATTTTAATATTTTTATAAATATATCTAAATATGTAAGAGAGAAAAATTAAAATCATTAAGAAATCAAGAAATAGTTCAGTTAATCACCAAATGGGGTGTAATTACAAGTGAAAATAATCATCCTACTGGATTGGAAACCTGAAAGAATGAATTCTAATGCTTTGTCCCCAACTCAGATTTTACCTCCTGGGGACCAGGGTGTCAGGGTTGAATCTGTTTTATTTTTGAGCCGTGGTTGGCTGGCAGTCGGTGTCTTTAGCCCATCCCAGGGGTGCCGAGGCTGCTGTCACCATTTGCCATCTAGTGGACAATGGAAATCTCTCTCCAGTGGAAAGGAATAATTGCACCAGGACTGGGGTGTATTCCTTGGCAATCTGGCCTGGCCCACCGGCCAGGACATTCACAGGTGGTCACTGAGGCACACCCAGACACTCCCACTGAGCTCTCCAGTGTGTCCCTTCCAGCTCAGAATACCCTGTGATCTTCCACATCAAATAAATTCCCTGCTTTTTACAGAACAAGCCTGGCTAGGGAGTTAGATAATGTGATAGGTGAAGTTAGATAATAACCAGGATGTGCTGTTTGGTGGAGAGGAGCTCTTGGGAACATCAGGAACTTTCAAGACACCCAATCTCATCCTGACACTTTCTCTCTCTCCAGGCTCTTCCAGCCAATGTGTTTTTAGGATCTAAGCTCATGCACTGGCTCCCTTTCCATTTTGGTGCCAGCTCTGGGTTCCAGGGGCAGCAGGGCAGCCCTGCCCCTCTCCTGTGCAGGTTCCCAGGGGCTGTGCTGTTCCCCAGGTTGTGCTCAGTGCCAAGGAGCTCCACCTTGTCCAGCTGCACGTTGACCTTGGGCGGTTATCGGCACCAGCTGTGGGCTTTGTGCACTGAGAACACAACTCCACCATTGTTCCTGGCCTGGCTGTGGGCTCTGGGTGCCTCCCGTGGAAATCACCGGGAATTTTCCATCCATGCCCCTGGAAAACCTCGCAGTGCAAGAAGAATCCCAGTGGATCACAAGGCCCAAGATCCTCTCCCAGCAAGGGACCCCCAGAGATCCTGATTCCTAATGAGCTCCAGGCCAGCAGGTGTGTCACATCAGACAGAGCATCTCTAGTTAACTGATTGATAGAATTAAAGGTTTAATAGGTAAATATATTCACCTGTTGGCCCCTCATGGCAAGAAGGGCATTGAGAGCATGGAGCATGGAATGGAGCTGGGAAGGGTCTGGAGCCCCAGAAGGGACAGAGGGATCTGGGAAGGGGCTCAGAGGGAGCAAAGGAGGCTCAGGGGGACCCTGTGGCTCTGCACAGCTCCTGCCAGGAGGGGACAGCCAGGGGGGTCAGGCTCTGCTCCAGGGAACAGGGACAGGAGCAGAGGGAACGGCCTCAGGCTGGGCCAGGGCAGGTTCAGGGTGGGTTTTGGGGAAAGTTCTTCATGTGGGGGTTGTAAAGCTCTGGCACAATTGTAAATTGTAAAGCTCTGCTCTGATTGTAAAGCCCAGGGCAGTGCTGGAGTCCCCATCCCTGGCAGTGTTCAAAGAATGCGTGGATGTGGCACCTGGGCATGTGGGCTGATGGTGACCATGGTGGTGGTGGTGGTGGGTTGGTGGTTGAACTTGAAGAACTTTGTGAACTTAAACTTTTCCAACCTTAAGAACTCCACAATTCTGAGATTTCCTTCACATCATGAACATTCAGAGCTGACAGAGGGTGGATTTAAAGGCTGACATTTTTAAACTGCAGTTACTTCAGGCAACAACTGGATCTGATCTTCGGGGATATTTTACCTGTTGCTGATTTTTACCTCTTTGGTCTTTCCCTGTAGTCCAGTTTTAATATCAAGCACCTGCAAGATAAGAAAAAGAGATTAATTATAATCCCAGACAGGTCCATAAAGCATATTGTAAACTGTGGCCTAGTCAACAAAGAATGAAATGGCAGGAAATAGCAAGGGCAAATACAGTATCAATAAATAAAATATCAAACTTCTGTCTCCTGCCCAGGTCCTTTCCTCTGGCTTGTTCAGAGCTGGCTGTACATTTCTGTTTGCCCTGGGATTATTTTAAATCAAGAATAAATTTCTTTTGCTCTGCAGCCTTTTCTAGCATGATCTTTGTGGCTGTTGGTGACACCAACAGGGAGGCTCAAGGGCTGTGAATTCAGAGCTGCACTTTGGGATCAGAGGGAAAACTTTTCCAGAGGAAAACTGGAAAACTGTGGGAATCAGAGCATGGCCACACGGGTTGTGGGGTTTTTCCCATGCTTCCTCCTCTCTTTTGTTAGGGGCTATACCCCAAGGGGTGCAGGAGCCCCACCACTTCTGGTGCTACAGCCAGAAGCTTCCCATGAGCTGGACACCTGGACACTGGAGGGGCTGGGAGAGTAGGAGAGCTGAAGCTTTATTTACCAAACAACAAACACAGAGGTCAAAACGCAAACTTAATATATAAAAAATATATTCTTCACAGGCCTGACTGATACCATGAGACTACAAACTAAAATGGAATCTAGAAGCAATATTCCTCCATTTGTGAGGAAGGCCAGGACCACTTCCTCCCTAGCTCAAAATTAAATGGCAGCTAATGAGGTATTGAGGCTGGTTTCAGGGTCCACACAACACAGAACAACTATTCCTGGATTTAATTAACAAAGTTTGACCCTCCAGAAACATTTTTTGGACCACCAAGAACCTGCAGCCCATCATGAATACAATAAATCTAAAAGAACAGCTTCACCATGTGATGAAATGCTTTTTTATTAAATAGCAGATGGCTTGACCAGGAGCCTGATTTGAAAATTACAAACTGCAGCCCTGGGGCCATTTTCCTCCAAAGGAAGTTCCTGCCCTCTGGCAGCCACTCAAGGCTCCAATAAGCAGCAAACTTTCAGTCTTCATCCCCAAAACACACAGGCCCTGGAGAGAAGGCTGTGAGAGTGCAAGCATTCCCTGGGATCTGCCCCAGAGCAGGCAGATCCCTGCCCCATCCTGGATTTCCATCAGCCCCTGACACAAAGGACACCTGGGACACTCACCAAGTGCTCCCAGCTCTTTGTGCCATTGTGTGAAAGGAAAACTTTATTCCAAGGCCCAAATCTCAGGGCTGGGACAGTGTCCTCTGCCCAGGCTTGGAAAATCTCTGCACCCATTCAAACTGCTGCAAATTTCCACGGGCCCTGCAGGATTCAAGCTGCTTTGCAAACGTGTGGATCTGCTGCCTCCCTTTACCTTCATTCACCTGCTTGCTCCCTCCCCCAGCCATCCTACACAAGGTGAGCCAACACCTGAAGCTGATGCCAAAGTGAAGCTCTCCACTGGAAAAATCGATTCTGTTTCTGTTTCTTCTCTTTCTGAAGCACAAACCAATGCCTGGGCCATGCTGCAGCCCCAGCACGGGAATGGACCAAGGGGAAATTTGTCTTTTCTGCAGGGTAACTCACAAGGCCCACTGTCATTGTGTTGTGACTTTGGGCAGAAGAAACAGACAAAGCATTCTATTTATTTATTTAAAGCATTCTATTTATTTGTATGTCATAGGCTTGTTATGCATCAAAGCTTTGCATGGGCAGTTTGAGCCTCGTACCCGAGCTCTGTTCCAGCTAGAGACCATGGCTGCCATCATTAAAACATGCAAAAAGGCCACAGAAATGTCAAGATCCAGTTGCAATGAGTTCTTCACAGATTTTAAGGCCCAAAATGCTTGGAATGCCGGCACTGGCACAGCTATCATCATTTGCTGGTGCTAAAAAACCCCAAGAAAAGGAAGATAGTATCAGTACCAGTATTTATATCAGTATATTTCTCTATCAGTGTCTCCTTACCAGATGAGATCCCTGTACCCAGCTAGGAAAAGTCTCAAATACACAAATCTCAATCCCCACTTATGGCCCTATCCAAGGCGTCTGTTTGTCTCAGAACTGTGCAGAACATTTGTGGTGCAACTCAAGGGGAAGAAAGGTCTGCACAGCTCCAGGGTACCAGGGGGATTTGTGTTCAAAGGGGAGGAAGGTGCCCTGGGGCAGGGCCACAATGCCCTGACCTGTGACTTACGGTCAGTGGCCACCAGCTTGTAGAGAGGCAGCCCCGTGCAGAGCTTTTCAATCTGCTTCCCATAGAGAATCCAGTCTTTAAAATTCCCCAGCCTGGAACTGCCAGGTTGGAACCTGGCCCACACATTATTCGGAGAGTATACATCCCTCATGGTCTGAGAAGAAAAGGTTAAACACCATCAGAAATGTAACTTACCTTCACTCTACTGGGACACCCTTTGAGAAGGCTCCCAAACCCCAAATCACCTTCCTTTGCCCCACAAAAGAACATTAGATAAAGAAGCTTCATGCTTTTAAATTAAAAAAAAAAATCAATCTATTCAGTCACAAAATTCACTGGATACTAATTGTGCCAACACAGCAAGCCTGAGCTGTACTGCCTGCCATAATAAGTTATATTATTGGCACCAAGTTTTGCTGTAAATGTGCTACTGGGCTGACATAAAACGGGCCAGAACTCCAGATCACCTCCAGGCAATACTTCCAGTCTCCTTCTGAAACCTCAGCCTGAATAAGGAAGTCAAAATCTGGTCAAAGTAAATTGAGCTCTACTTTCTGTTCTGAAAAAAAAATAAATTTCAAACAATGGCAAGGTCAAAATATCAGCAGGACAATGAATAAATGGAAAGTTTGCCTGGACTTATGTTGTGATCACCTTGAAATGGCCAAATGACATCAGGACAGGGTATTGTCCAGCTCGAGACACCTCAACAACCCCCTGTAAAACTGCAGGGGGGCCATGATGGTTCATTATCTTAAAAGAATGTTCTGCATGATATTCCCTTCGAGCTGTGTCTTGTCAGAACAGCTCCAGCCTTGCTAAGAACAGCACAAGTCATTCGTGAGCTGCTTTAGGGGCAGAGTGGAGGGTTCCCCTCACACCAGAGTGCTCCCACCCCTTCCTTGCCAGCAGAGGGTTCCCCACGAAGTCACCTCTCTCTCAAAAGCCAGGCGTCCAATCTCTCGCAGGTCTGGGATGAGGTCCTTCTTTATTTTCATGATAAAGCAGGCGTTTCGTGAAAACAGCTTGGTGGCAATATAGCCCTGGGATGGAAAGAACGAAGGTTAAATCACCAGAAATGGCTAATGCTGACAGTAGCTGGTGCTCTCTACTCTTTGGGGCAATCCAGAAGGAACAGCAAGTGGCTGCAGAGGCTGCTGCTGTGGAATGAATGCAGTTCCTTTCTCTCCTTTGGGGAATGGAGCCAGCCTCTCCTGGTGCCTGTCCCTGAGACTGGAAGCATCATTTCTGGCAGATTTCTGCTGCCCATGAGTGCTGGCAGCCCATCCCCACCTCCAGCCCCACTGAGGTCAGGGACCTTCTTCACTTCCAGGATCTGCCCCCACAAGATTCATTACAAGTCTTTTAAACTGCCCTATCATACGGGTGAAGAAATGAGATAGCCAAGGAGGAGGAAAGGTGCTGGGAGTCCTCAAAGAAACAGTGTTCTGGGACAAGATGTGGTGAGAATACACTAAAATAATTTCTGATTTTAAAAGCTTCCTCAGGGGTTAATTTGAGGCGGATCCCTGGATTTACTCACATGTGGGTAGTCAAAGATGGTGTCAGAGGAGTACACGCCGGAGCGGACGTGGACATTGACGACTCGCTCCTTGTTCTGGATGGTCATGGTCCCAGTGACATAGTTGCTGACGGGATCGTGCAGCAGAAAGGTCTTTGGTAAAAAGCACAAAATCAGTGTTCACCACCTGGCTTCCATCTCCAGCAGGCGCAACAACCCCCAATGCTTTCTGCTTCATGTAAATACCAAATCCCTTAAGGACCCTGGGTTCTTGGGATTTGGTATTTACTGCACCCTGGAGCAGTCTGAGGAGGTTCTTGAGATGGAGGTCAGTTATAAAACAGGCCCTTCTGCAGGCTGGGGAAAACCTGCAAGGGACAGCCCAGTCATTCTGGGCAGCAGGGACTGGCAGGAGACTGCTCCAGTCTCCACATGTTTGATTGAGCTAAGGGGATCTCTGTCCCCTGACTCATTACTTTGCACCTGTACAGAACCCCTGGCAAAAGCTCTTTTTCTCTACACTTGACAATAGGCAACTTGTTGGCTTTAGTTTCTTCTGTGGTTTTCTTCCTGTTCTATCCCCCCTGCCCAGGGATCCAACCCACTTTAAACGCTCATGTGCAGGACAAGGCTCATCACTCTACTCACGTTCAGTGCAGAAGTCTGAGCCCAAAAGACTCCCAGGCAAATGAGCACTGCAGCCTGTAAAAGCAAGCAGAATTCTCACTTGTCAGAAATACCTGGCAGTGCCATAAAAACACCCAGCCCATGAACTGAGGGAAGGAGCTGGAGCATCAGTTTGAACAATCACCCACTTAGCATGTATATTAGCTGAAAACAACTGCAATTCCTCATTGTAAAGTTTTTGCTATCAGGCTCTCCTTTGCCTGTAGCTGAGAAAGCAGGATAACCTAACCATGGCATTTCTGAAGTTTTCAGAAGTCCCTCCTTGATGCCATGTTACCTCTTGGTTTGCCTCTGTAACTGCAATCATTAAATCATAACCAAACCCCCCTTCTGAACTGTAAGCAATTCTGCATTCTTTGCTCAAATGAGGCTTCCACTGACTTTGCTGACCCAAGAAATGCAAGTTCTCCTCCTCCCACCCAAAGAAAAAACACATAGATCATATCATTGTGCCACTGTATTGTACCACTTACTTGAGCATCTTCTTCTCTATCCTTCTGCTTTTAAAAGTGAGGAACTTACATTATTAAGTATTAAAAGTTTAACAGAAATGGATATACTCACAAATCTCTTCATTTTTCTTTCAGATGAGAGCAAGAGGCTGCAGAAGGTAAGAACGCAAGGAAATCCCAGAGACCTTCAACTTTTATATCTTGCAGGAGGTGTGGGAAACACTTGACAGAACTTCCTTCATGACTCGAACAAGTCCATATCTATATGTCGTAAGCCTCCTATCTGAATTTTGGGTTGGCACAGATAACCTGTCCCAGATATATTTAAAGCACTCAGTAAGTCTCAGTAAATCAATCACTCTGCAAATGGCCATTATTCACTGGTTTAAACTTTAGTATTGCTGGTTCTATTTTTTTAAATATTTAACAGGATATTGTCTAGAATTAAATGACATTGGGAATAACACTGCTATTTATTCACACAAACTGCATTTTGTCTTCTGAAACACAATTCCTAACAGTCTGATTGATAGTCTGCAGAGAAATGCTGGGAAGAAACACCTGTGCCACGGTGGCCTCCTTGTCAGCCAACAGACCAATCCTTCAGCCATTTCTTTCACTGAAAATACTGGATGGAGCCCTGAGCCACCTGACAGTGAGTGGCATCCCTGTTCATGGCAGGGGGCTGGAGCTGGAGGATCTTTGAGGCCCTTCCAACCCAAACCTTTGTGGGACTCCATGATTCCATCCCATTCTGTGTGCAGGGACTCTTGGCAAGAGGTGCTGCCCGTTTCTGATGAGTTACCCCCATGGGCAGAGCACATGAACTGAAAGGAGTGACAGAGCTGGGAACAACAGCTGTGCCTCACAGGACAGCCTGGGGCACTTCTGGCCTGCTCAGCTCACCAGGGAGTGACACGAAACCGTGCTGTGCACAAGGTCACAAACGAAAGGAGCAGGATGGGGATTCCCCCTCTGACTCCCCACTGATTTCTGCGTTTGGTGAGAATGCCAACGGCCACGATGGCGCCATGAGAATGTTCCCTGGTGTTCCCAGGTGACTGTGGCCTTGCCTGGACTCCTCCTCATCCGCTATCCTGCACCTGCTGGCACTGGATGAATCACACTCTGCTTTCTGCTAGAAGGTCATAATCAAGGCTGGTTCCCTCCCAATAAAACAAGAACTCAAACTAACAGCAAACACATTTCTGTAATTTCTCTTATCAGGAAAAAAGGAGAAGGAGATTGTACAGAAATATCTCTCAGCAAACAGGCCTCAGTGGAAAAAGAAAAAAAGGAAATTGCACACATTTGCTTTATGCCACCTAAGTCCACATGAGAAAAGGCTATCTCGAGTGTAACAATGCTATGCTGCTAAGCAATATATCAGAAACCACATAAACAGATATCAAATTCTGCTAAACTCAGACTAATTAGGCTGATGTTGCACTCCTCTTGAAAGCTGGCTCTGTCCCTTCTTCTCAAAAGATTCTTTAAGATTACAGGTATGGTAGAAATACTCAGAGAAGATTTCAACAGTCAAGTAAGTATTTCACAGCAGGACTCTAACAGGGTTTGGGCACCACAAGTTAAAAAAAAGCTTAATTTAACTTTTCCTCAGTGATTATGCCTTCATGTACTCATTTTGTTTGAAGAACACTTGAGAAGCAGCAGCTTCTGTTTCCCTCAGCATCCAAGTGCTGAGGCACAGGTAAGGGCAGAGCAGCAGGGGAGATCAGCAGTTGTTTGCTGCAGGAAAACTACAATAGCCATGATCTGCACCTTGCCTTGCACTGACTGAACTCTGCTGATCCCCTCAGACAAGGACAAAAACTAAAGGTTAATTTCTAAAAAGCATTTGTCTAATGAATGTGGTTGTGACACAGCCCGAGCTGGTTGTCTCAGGCAAAGCCTTCGATGAATTCCAATAGGCAAGCCTTGCTTTCTGGAGACTTTTTGCCCACAGTTCATCACACATCTCCCAGGAACACCCTGAAATCAACAGATATGAGTTTAAACCCAAGCACCACAGTCACAGAGGCACCCCCCAATAGGAAGTAGCTGAAGGAAGGAGCTGCCTAAGAAG